>NC_137107.1:23194074-23464074 GCF_949357685.1 Gobio gobio
GTCATATGCAATCCTGAACCAATGAAACTTTCCTTACATGTAACACACAGGCAAAGCCTTGACTTCAACTGAATCTGTGATGAGATAATAAATTCATCTCTGAAGAAAGAGCACCTACTATTGACCTGGAGACTATGGTTACTGTTTTTGTGCCTGTAACCAGGTTCTAAAGTGCTCGATTTGGGCTGTGACGCTACTCTTTGCCGTGCCACCGGGTGCGCTGTACTGTTCAACGCTTCTGATGTAGTCCCACACTGAAGAAACGTCCTTGTCAAACAAAGGGCTGGAGAGAAAGAGAGAAACAAATAATGAAGTAAAGAATAAAGATAAAAACATTTCATATACTTCTATATGCCATTTTTGTTTGAATGTGCCTGCTAACCTGACTGTTTGAAGGTCCTCTACAGTGAGATTAGACAGACTGACGTTCTTAGTCCTCCGCAATATGGACAGCCTTTCCAGCACAACTGTGGGCCTCTCTGAAAGGCATCTTTGATATATATGTATATATATATATCAGATTTCATTCAGCTCAATTAAAATGCAAAAGCTATATACTATAAGTAGATGAATTGACTGACTCACTCCCTTTCTGACCAGAGGTGGTAGGCAAGATCAGTGGCCAGCATATCTGGGCTAAGGGCCGCTTCCATCTTTAATTGGTTGACCTGAGGAATGGAAAAGTATGAGTGCTTAAAGGGATGGTTTACCCAAAAATGAAATTCCGTCATTAATTACTTTCTCTCATGTCGTTCCAAACCCGTAAGACTTTCGTTTATCCTCAGAACCCAAATGGAGATCTTTTTTATGCAGTCTGAGAGATTTCTGTCCCTCCGTTGACAGTCTACACAACTATCACTTTGACGCTTCAAAAAGTTCATAAAGAGAGATCATAAAACAAATTGAGTGGTGTGGTCCAAATTTTCTGAACAGACACGATCGCTTTATATGATGAACAGATTTAATTTAGGCTTTTTTTCACATATAAACATTCATCAACGCACATCATATGTGGTAAACGGAAGCTCAAGCATGTTCGCTTGACGCAGGAGAACCAATGAGGTTCTTTCTCAAGTGTTACGCAGCACGTTTGAGCTTCAGCAAGAACCAATGAGATTCATTCTCATGTGTTACGCAGCACGTTTGAGCTTCAGCAAGAACCAATGAGGTTCATTCTCATGTGTTACGCAGCACGTTTGAGCTTCAGCAAGAACCAATGAGGTTCATTCTCATATGTTACGCAGCACGTTTGAGCTTCCACAAAAACCAATGAGGTTCATTCTCATGTGTTACGCAGCACGTTTGAGCTTCAGCAAGAACCAATGAGGTTCATTCTCATGTGTTACGCAGCACGTTTGAGCTTCCACAAAAACCAATGAGGTTCATTGTCGTGTGTTACGCAGCACGTTTGAGCTTCCACAAAAACCAATGAGGTTCATTCTCATGTGTTACGCAGCACGTTTGAGCTTCAGCAAGAACCAATGAGGTTCATTCTCATGTGTTACGCAGCACGTTTGAGCTTCAGCAAGAACCAATGAGGTTCATTCTCATGTGTTACGCAGCACGTTTGAGCTTCAGCAAGAACCAATGAGGTTCATTCTCATATGTTACGCAGCACGTTTGAGCTTCCACAAAAACCAATGAGGTTCATTCTCATGTGTTACGCAGCACGTTTGAGCTTCAGCAAGAACCAATGAGGTTCATTCTCATGTGTTACGCAGCACGTTTGAGCTTCCACAAAAACCAATGAGGTTCATTGTCGTGTGTTACGCAGCACGTTTGAGCTTCCACAAAAACCAATGAGGTTCAGTCTCTTCATCTCTCACCTTTAGAGTTGAGATGACGCCGGTCGCCACCTGTAGCACAGCATCTACTGTATCATATGTGTCGAACATGGCCTCCTTATCCTCCTGCAGTGACAAAACATATAATCAGAGGATGGTTGAAAGCAAAATAATCACATTCTTTGCCTATTATGGACATACCTGTAGGTCTTTGTTGTATGTGCTGGGTAAGCCTTTGAGGGTCATCAGAAACCCTGCACACTGTATTACAATGAAATTTAAATTAGACAAAGCCCGACGGTTTCGTTGTAAAAATTGTTAATCATAAATTTGAGTGTTAAAATGTATTCGTTTTATTAAATAATATTTTAAATATTCCTTTTACTTTTAATATTATAAAATGTGTAATCGTATTAAAATGTTAAATATAACTGTAATAATATTTATTCATAGTTAATCTAGGGATGCACTGTTATGGAAATTCTGGCCGATAAGCTAATAACTAATTTCATGTTATGCCCCATAACAATAAATTGCCAATATTAAAAAATGATTTTATCTGTATTATTAAATATGTTCCCTTTTGAAGTTAATTTAGGCACAACATTATAATGTACAGTATGAAAGATGAATAATGGGTCTCACTTGCATGAAAAATATAAGTACAATGTACTTATTGTGGTCAATTGTTTTGCAAAACACTTGTGCTTCTATTGAGGTGGGATACGGGTAAGGTTAGGGACAGGTTTACTGGTATGGTTAGGTTTAGGGGCATGTTATGGTGTAAAGGAAGGGTCAACTGTTTAATTATAGATTATAGAAATTCATTACAGCTTTAATTCCAAGCAGGTTTTTTTTTTTTAAATGTAAGTACAATGTAAAAACATGTATGTATATAATAAGTGCATTGTACCAAATGATTAATTTAAATATTAGTGCATAGTAGTTAAAGATACCCAATATAAAGTGGGACCAAATAATCATTTTGAGATTTTCTAAAGATGATATTTAACAATATTATTCAATTATTCATGTTTTTAAAGATTAAGTGACAGTTTAGTGACAGGGAAGGTAGTCTAAATTTAAAATCGGAGAAATAAGCATACACTATTACGTAGCCATTATCTGATAAGCGATGGTACCATTATATCGTGCATCCCTAAATTAATAATAACATTAAATTGACAGCCCTAGTCCTAATTATTAAATGTCCCGTAGATTGACCTTAATCATAAGTGCAGTTATTTTAATGACGTGATTATCTCTGTGGGCCAGTATTTGTGTCTCATGTTGGCTTCATTAGTCAGTGTTGTATCTTACTCTGCCGAACACTCGTCCTGCTTTGCTGCGGATGAGCTCTAGGCTGTCTGCGTTCTTCTTCTGAGGCATTAAACTGCTCCCAGTGCTGCTCTCGCAAACATAAACACAACAGCTCTGATTAACTACACACACTAGGCACACATACAAAGCAGAAGTGGATTGAATCCCTCAGTACACATCAGCCAGCTCGTGTTCACAGTATCTGTGTCTCAAGGCTACTTGGCACGGAGTTGTTTGCTGGCTTGCCGTCGGTTCTCACTTATGTCAATTGTTTTATAAGCATTGTTATTGGTGATATGGTTGTTTGTGTTAGAAACCACCGCTGTTCTCACTTATGATCGACAAACCCTTCTTTATTTACGTCTCTCTACCAAGGACTGCTGCAGATCACTTCTTCAACTCAAGGGCTTCTTCTACCTTTCCTGTGGTTACCGGTTACTCGACCGGCTTCATCTTCGTCTGTCTAGAAATGTTCACCCATACGCAAAGAATCTGGGTGTATTATTTGATTCCGAATTTAATTTAGCAAAACCTATGCTCTCATCTAGAGATCTGGAGTTGATCATCCATGCTTTTATATCATCCAAACTATACTATTGTAATGTTGTGTATTTTGGACTCTCCCAGGGATTGATGAATCGATTACAGCTAGTTCAAAATGCCGCTGCTAGACTATTGACTGGTATGAGAAAGAGGGACAGAATCACTCTGATCTTAACATCCCTTCAATGGTCCCTTCAATCAGATATCGGATCGACTTCAAGGCCCTATGAATATATATCTTTTTTATTTTAACTGCTCTCACTCCCTCTTATCTGTCAGATCTTGTTAATCTACACCAGCCAGTAAAGAATTTGAGATTGTCAGATACATTTTTGCTTTATGTAAAAGTCCTGACTCGAACAAAAAGCCATTGCCGTACCCGGTTATAGAATAACTAACCACTCTCCATCCGCACTGCCCCTACTTTGAATGTCTTTAAAATGGCTTTGAAGAAGTACTTTTACATCTTGGCTTTTGAGTCTGACCCAGGAGAGAACTAAATATTCGTCTTTTATGTTGTTGTGTTAGTATTGTCTTTGTTTGGTTTTCTTGATTGCTGTGTACAGCACTTTGGGCTGCACTTTTGGCAGAAAATAAGAAAATAAAATAAACTGTGTCCACCCATTAAGACAACCCCATTTGAATCCTGCACTCTGTGGTAGATGGTCAGCTTTAACTAACATGGTATTGGTGTTAATGGTAATAATCATTTCTGAGCGAGCATTTACTAGTTAACTAAGGTCAGTACCAGCTGTGCAGCTTGTAGTTAATAAAGATAAATCAGTTAATGTTAACAGACTGAACATTTCACAGGTCATAAAGAATTATAGCAGGAGAAGAAAATTGATTTGCTCTAACAACGGAAAGTGTGTAATGACAGGAACACGTACGTCGTACATGTGTACTCACTGACATTTCTTTGCAACTGTACCATAAAAGTAATCTGAATCAAGACCCATTAATTTGCAATTCTGCCTCAAGCACAAGCCAGCAGCGAGTTTCATGATGAAAATGTGCATACGTGGCAAGTGAGGTAAAAATAACGCAGAACATGTAAGGAGAAATGCTGTTAACCCAAGGGCTTCAAATTAATGATCTCTGTCTGCTGTGACATTATGGGGTATTATGGGGCCTACACACAAGACAAATTCTTGAGTTCAAACCACTAGGCAAAACGTTGTAGGTTAATACGACAAAAAAGAAGCTTTGCACTTCATGGCTCAGCCACATTTAAATCTGCAATCTGGACAGTGAGATGTTTTAATGCTTTTGAAAGAAGAAAAGGTTGCAAAAAAACAAAAACGTAAAAACAGTACCATAAAAAGTACAAAAAATGATATTATATTATATTAAAATACATTAAAATAGAAAACAGTTATTTTTATTATAGGTACAGTTATACATATTCCATATATATATCTTTTTTCCTGTGATGGCAATTCTGAATCTTCAGCATCTTTACTCAAGTTTTCAGTTTTACATGATCCTGTCACATGCATGTTCTGTTTTGTTCCAGTTTTCATTGTATTCTGTTTTCCAAGTTGTTAATTAGTTCTGTCCTCCCCTGCCTGCTTGTTTCCATGGTCACAGATTGATTTGAGTTTTCAGTTCAGGTGTGTTTTGTTAATTATCTCATCAGCTCCTTGTTTGCCCTAGTGTATTTAAACTCTCAGTTTCAGTCTGTCCCCCGTCCTGCATTGTTGTTGTTTAACATCAGGTTGTGTTTCTTTCTCCTGTAGTAAAGACTGTTTCAAGTATCCCTTGTCTTCATGAACTATCTACTACAGCAACCCAGGACAGATCCTTCAGAAATCATTATAATAAGCTGACTTGCTTTTCAAGAAACATGGGGCTTTTTGCATTGATTGACTGGGGGGTTTTCCAGAAAGCAAGGTTAATTTACCATCACATATACATTGAACACTCTCTACCCTGAAAGTTACCTCGTTTTTGGAACCGAAAGTTGAGGTTATCCGCTTACTTACTCTTAAACATACACGGGTATGTCACATAACCTGCTTTATGGAATACCCCCTGGACAGTACCCAGGTCAGATTCAAACCATGAGTCAAGAGCTCTTATATGTCATGGGTGCATGCACAGCCAGATGAGTGTCATTTCTAAATATTTTTTTTTTATTCTGTTTTTTGATTAACCACTGCTGTCACTTCCCATTTTGGATCATGTGCTTTCCTCACCTGTATGCATCAGACAGAGTTATGAAGGAGAATTCCTTGGTACTGTACAAAATCAGATCCTCTGCCATCTTGCTAAGGTGTGTGAGACACATTGATGCCCAGAAGAGAAACTCCACTGTCCAAAAACATACACAAACACATTCAGTTAAAGGGATGGTTCGCCCAAAAATGAAAATTGTCATTTAGTCACCATCATGTTCTAAATCTGTAGGACTTTCTTTCTTTTGTGAAACATAAAAGTTATTTTAAAGAAGGCGGCTAACCAAAGTTTTGGTGACCATTGATTTCTATTGTACCGACCAACAAAAAAAAGACATTTTTAAAAAAATCATCTTTTATGTTCCACAGATAGATGAAAGTCATACAGGTTTGGAACGACATGAGGGTCAGTAAATGATGACAAAATTTTCACTTTTGAGTGAACAATCCCTTTTATTACAATTATGTCTTTTACTTATCATACTCTTAGATTATTATTTTTTTAAGCATGATTATACATACCAACAAAATCCCTCTGTCCAGTAGCGTCCATGCTGTTAATGCTGATTCTGTCAAAATTTAGCTCTGGGGAGTGATAAATTATAAATTATAAATCAGATGGAAAAATTCAAACAGGTCACCAGTTTGTCCTGTACACACAAACAAACATCACAGGAATATACTTCACGAATCATTAATTATATGGGAAAATAAATGAACTCACATTAATATTTAATATGAAAATGTGAATAACAGGAAAGCAAATTCATAAAATGATGTCAACCTTGACGAAGAAGTTCTCTATCAATGTTGAAGGGATTCCCAGCAATGGCTCCACTGCAAGGCAAATATATACATCATATGTCAATGTATCTCAAAAAGATCTATTTAATACAATAAAAATGTGAAGTGTGTACACAACCGTTCAGCAGATTTTTGTTTTTGTTTGAAAGGACAAAATACTATTGGTTAGCAAGGATGCATTGAAAATTATCCGCTAAGTGTCAGTAAATACATTTAAAGGGATCCAAAAGATTTGTATTTCAAATAAATGCTGTTCTTTCGAACATACATCAAAGAATCCTGATCATTTTTATCACAGTTTCCACAAAAATATAAAGCAACACAGCTGTTTTAACATTGATAATAATAAGAAATGTTTTCTTGAGAACCAAATCTGCATATATTTGATCAAATAATGCAGCCTTGATGAGCAAAAGATACTTATTTAAGACACTGGGGGCCAGATTTACTAACAGCTTGCAGCAGCGCAAACCCTCTTTTGCTGTTAAAAAAACACTGTCAGAATTTACTAACGACACGCAGTGAAAAATTAGCACTGAAAAGACGCGGACAGTTATTTTTGCAGCTGACTTTATTGCATATGCATTTCAGACGCAAAATTTATGGGAGGAGAGTATTTAAATCAATCATGCACTGTGATTTACTAAGGTTTGCCATCGTCAATTTACTGGTATTTGCGCCATTATTTACAGCTCAAAAAAAAGCATATCTTAAAGGTCCCATGGCATGAAATTTTCATTTTATGAGGTATTTCAACATTAATATGAGTTCCCCTAGCCTGAATATTGTCCCCAAGTGGATAGAAATGTTGATCGGTGTAAACCCGAGTTCTGGCTGTCTCTCTCTGCCTTTGAGAAAATGACAGGCCAGACGAGCCAATCCTGAAGTCTCCTGGTTTGACGTCCAAGCAGGAACGGTTCCCTCCCTTTCCTCCGCCCAGAGAATCTGGCACGCCCATGCAAACGCTCGAGAGATCATGGGTTGTGAACGAGTGAATGCTGGCAGTTTCTCAGTGTTTGGATGTACAAATGAAAACAGAAGTCTTTTTTCAGTTCCTTCTGATCTGTGATCAGTGATTTCTTATGTGTAGCTAATTATTTATTATTCGTGCACACACTGCGGCTTCTCTCTCTCCCGACAGAACGGTGTTTTCGTGTTTTCTATCTTGTGAGTCAGTGTTTTTGTACGTCCTCGTCGCGTCTATCTGTTCTTAAATGTGCATACAGTCGGGAGTTTCTGCTTAACATTGGCAGAGCCACATCTTTAGAGATAAACCTCACGCACGCCGAAGCTCGGCCTTCAACATCCCCGACCCCCAGTACTGCATCTGGCCCACAGCGGAGGCACCAAACGCGGCGTGAGATTAAGCAGAAGGGGGTAAGCGTGAGGGTATCCGGCTAGGCTAGCCAGCTTTCCCCACAATAAACTGGATTACATTCGATTACTGCTGTTGTGTCTTTGTTTGCGCTGTGTAAGTTACTCAATGCGCGTCACTGACGCTTTTCATATGATTGGAACATATCTAGAAATAATGCTTTAATCAAACTTACTAACTCGTTCATCTCGCTGTAATGGTACATTGCATGTGTTACAAAGTTGGTAGAATAATGATGAAGACGGAATCGGCGTGACTGGGACTCGTGTTTATTCAGAACTCTCAGATACAAACACAATAAACTCGCGCTGACAGACAGCGCTGTCACAACTCAGTAGTTACTATAAATAACTTTGTTAGCAATCGCTCCGTCTCCGTGATGTCCGCTTCGCGAACGAATCATTCTTTTGAATCGGTTCTTTTTAGTGAACCGAACCAGTTCACCAAATCGGACTGAATCGTTCTAAACGGTTCGCGTCTCGAGTCAGCGCTGATCCATAATTTACTAAAGTTACTAACTTTCTGACATGAGTGACAGCCCCTCCGACTAGAAATAAACTAATAACCTGAAGTATATTCTAGTAACTACAACAGTTCACCCTGAACTGAGACATGCTGAGAACTGATGAGAAGTGAACTCAGGTCCATCCGTCTCTCTGGCAGCAGCTCGTGCGTCGTAGACCTCGTTAAACCACGCCCCCTCCGCTCATTTCAAATGCAAAGATGTCAGCCAATCACAACAGTGGCCGTTTTTACTGAAGTCTCACAGCAGACACGCCTCTTGAAACAGGGCAATCAGCCACAGGGCAAACAGCAGTATAGACAAAATGCCTTTTATTTCTAAATTATGACATTTTATGATGTAAAAATCATACTAACAATATAAGTACACCTCAGGAAACACTATAAAATAATAGAAAAATGCCATGCCATGGGACCTTTAAACCAAAGTTAATTTGCACTGCTCTTGGTAGATTGTGTTGGCATTAATGGAAATGATCTGGCTGCATCTGTGTTCTTTCATTTGCGCATCGTCAGTAGATCACGCGCAAAACTTTTCACTCCCATCAGCACTTTTTTGGAATTGCACTCTAATTTGCCCTGTTTACTAAATCTGGCCCTTACTGTTTAAAACTGTACAGTTTTACAGTAGTGTATATACACAAAACTAACCTTCCTAGGGGCATCACATTAACACGTTTTCTGATGTCCTCCAGCCGCTCAACATCCCTGCTTAGCGCCACTGCATGACTGTGAAAAACAATGACAACATTGAACAATTGTGACCAGACATTACATTATTGCGTTACTCTCTAAAAAAGTAACTTATTGCAATCCTTAGTTACTTTTTATGGAAAGTAATGAGTTACATTACTTTTGCATTACTTTTTTTCTGCTAGGCTGGGCTTGCTTGTTTGATTTTTAATTTTAAAAAGCTAAAAAAAAAATGTTGCGAATGTGCCTCGATTCAGGAAATGCTCATTTACGCCTGTACAGAAGAAGGTGCAGCTCAAACTAACTTTTCAGATGTG
Organism: Gobio gobio; assembly: GCF_949357685.1. Lineage (NCBI taxonomy): Eukaryota > Metazoa > Chordata > Actinopteri > Cypriniformes > Gobionidae > Gobio > Gobio gobio. The sequence continues at coordinate 23,203,610 of NC_137107.1, forward strand.
CTGCCATTCTGGACTGCAGAAGAATAGGACACAGGAGAAGAAAGTTCAACACTCTTACTTCAGCAATAAAAACAGCAAACAAAAAATTAAACACAAATGTGATAATTATCCAAGTAATTTTTTCTTATTTGTAAGGTTGAATTAGATCATCGAAGGTCAGCAGCAAAGACATTGCCTCATAAAGTGAGTAATTGCTCACATTTAGTCTAGAACTACAATAACCATCATGTTCACACAGTGCACGATGCCTTACGCACTTACATTTCTTTCAACACGGGGACAGGAGAGCAGTCAGTTAATAAATGGGAAAACAAAGCAACTTGCGTTACTTATTTGAAAAAGTAACAGATACTTTGTTGTAAATGAAATGTTGTAAATGATACATTGTTGTCCTTGAGTGGAACATAATTAAAGGGATAGTTACACCAAAAATGAAAATTCTCACCCTCAACTTCCAAACCATTATGCATTTCTTTTCTTCTGCTGAACACAAAAGAAGATATTTTGAAGAATGTCTGTAACCAAGAGTTGATGGACCCCATTGCCTGCCATAGTATTCTTTTCCCATGCTAATGAAGTCAACTGTTACCCATTGGTTACCCATATTCTTCAAAACACTATCCCTTTAAGACTGAATTCTTCTTTCAAATGCACCTGAGAATCCAGTGACTCCATCTGATTGGCTGGGCCCTCTGCATGTGAGTGTATCCAGGGCAGAGGATGCCAATTTCTCTGATTGGAAAAAGGAAGATAGTTTGCGATGTGCGTTTGAAAATTTGTACATTAGTCAGGTCTCTACAGGTTATCTAGATTATTGAGCATTCTTACGCTTCAGCTCTTTCCACCATAGTGTTGATGAGCTGCAAAGCTAGCCCTTTCAGAGTGGTAATAGCGTCCCGTAGCCAGAGCCGCATATCTGTTGCAACCTATATCCAACAAATGAAAACTCTTCAGTCAAAGCCATGCCTGCACAGGAAATATCATGTGACCAAAATCGTCCAAGCCAAACCTGATCATTTCTGCTCCTGCCTGTGTGAAGTTTTCCAGCTGGATCACCAATAAATTCCTTTAAAAGAAGACATGAACATCGACTGAAATTTTGGATCCAGTAATAAAACATAATTTTAAACTACACCACATGTGTGCTGATAAAATCTTCAGCTTCTTAATCAATGAAAGTAGAATGGCTGAGGAGTTGTTGTTTTTTTTACCTTCAGCCTGCGTTCATTGGCTGTGTGAATATCCTCGTCTCCTGGTTTGATCTTGAACTCGCCTTTGGACCACTCATCAAAAACCTGATAAAGATATTGACAATGAAGCAAAATGTGATAACTCTTTTTGATTTGTTATCATTTGTTTTTTTTTTTTATGAAATTTACAATAATGTTAAAAGTGCTGTATATTAACTGTTGTTTTTGACTGTACTAAAGCATAAAAATGCCATAATGTTTGCAGATATTTAGGTGCCGACTTCACATACAGTACTCGTTTCTCCGAAAAACAATGCCACAGCCAATTATTTTACTTTGAAATGTGCTTACCGTGTCTGAATTTCTGTTTTTGTTTTGGTCTGTGCGATAATGCATGTTGCCAATTTATCCAATAGTATTTCGACACCACAGGTTGCCAGTTGGTGGAAAACACAGCGTATTGCTGCCATGGAAGCCAGCAGACAAACTGCGTCAGAGATCGCAGATTATACCCGACCTAAAAAGCCTCTGTATCCATCTAAAAATCTCTATGAACGGAAGAACATTAAGTCTCTTCGCCTTCTATTGTCAATTGCGCTCAACCTCAAACTGGCAACCCGTGTAAGTATCAAGTCTGAGGAGGAGAGAGCGGGGCAAACAATGTTTTAAATTTGGATTGCAGTACCCATTTCAACCACTAGCTGTCATTCTTACAGCACCTTTTAATGTATTTGGTCTTGGTGGAATATATCTGCTACGCTGCTGCTGCAGGGCTGCACATGTTGTGGGCTTCTAAGGACATCTTCTGTTTGGAGTTGTTGCAAAAACAAAACATCAGTAAGCCACACATAGATGCTCCTACCAGCAGACCATTGGTTAGATAAGAAGTCCCTTTCACAGGGTCGTCCAACGCATAGCATTCCTGTAGATAATGCTCATGTCAATCATCCCAATTCCTTTAACAGTCATTCACATCATGCTGTGGATACTCCAGCTAGAATCCCCTTTTCGGGTCAAGCTAGTCCCTATCCAGTCAGTCATGCTCATAACTTTGGTGACACTTCTTCAACAAACTATCTAGCAAGGAGCCACTTGGTGTCATCAGGTCTTACTAGATTTGATGATAGACCAAATAATTATTTAGCATGAAAAGTTTTATTCCTTAGCACCATTGAGACCTTGGATCTCACATCAGGAGATGGACCTCTTGATTAAACAACATCAAAGAATATCAAAAGCTTATGGAGTTAAGTGATATGCTTTCTGAAGTTGAATTTGCAAAGAAAAAAGGATATTTGCTGGGGCTGTCCTACTTGGGTACGGCTAGACTCTAAGAGAAATGGATGATGGAAGGCTCTCACTAAAAGCAGGAACACGGACACCATCTCTTGATGAAAATGCTGAAATCCTGTTGTTGTTGTTAAGCAAGGACTTACTAAGAGTGCACAAGGTCCATAGACTCATGATGCAGCATTCGCACAAAAGCTGTACTTGGGGTGGGTAATAATCGGTGATGTTACGTGATGCGACTCTAGTGCCAAGTTTAATGGTGTTTCACACAATGATGTGCTACTTTCTGGGCCAGACATGAACAAAAGTGTGTTAGGTGTTCTTTTGAAATTTAGGAAAACCCAGCGTAGCGATTACAGCAGATATTCAGCAGTATTCCACTGTTTCCTCATCCGTGATTGTAGAGATGTTCTACGTTTTAGAGAAGATGAGTATAGCATGGATGTGCGGCACTTTGTTGAAAGAGACTTTTATATGGACCATGCTTTGAAGTTATTCTCGAATCTGGCGGAAGCTATTGACATCCTTTCAAGAACACAGAGAATGTTAGCTGCTTCAAACCTTAAGCTCCATAGAGGGGTTTTGAATAAACCTGAGGCCTTTCCAGTAGAAGACTGAGCCAAAGACCTCCAGAATCGTGATCTGTTTGTGGATGACCTGCCTGACCAATGAAGTCTTGGAGTAAGATGGAGTATTATGTTGGATATCTTGACATTTCACATTACAAGAATTGATAGACCCGATACACGAAGAGGAGTTCTTTCTGTGGTTAATAGTCTTTTCGATCCACTGGGTTTCTTGGCACCGATACTCATAGAAGGATGTCTATTGCTTAGAGAGATGATATCACAAGTCTGCCTGAGATTTTGAAAGAAAAATGGATAGATTTGCAAAATTCTCTGTATAGTCTCACTGACATTCGTGTGCTCCGCACATACTCAACAATTCCTCTCTCCAAAGCTCAAGGTGTGGACCTTTTTGTCTTTTCAGACGCTTCTGTCAAGCCCATTTCTGCACTTCTTGGGGTTTGCGCTTGGAAAGTTGAGACTAGACCCTCAGCCTGATTTCACCATTCCAAGGCTGGAGCTGTGCGCAGGAGTGATGCCGGCTGAGATCGCAGAAGTCATTAGTGAAGAAATAGATGTAAAATGTGATTAAATCACTTTCTACATGGACAGCCAAGTTGACCTGGGTTATATTAATAACCAGTCTCAATGCTTATTGATATTATGTATACGTAAATAATAGAGTACAAAGAATCAGGCATGATTCCTTGTGGCAGTTCAAAACGATGGGAGCATTTTTCCAAATGTAAATCTGTAGTCAAGGCTGTAGCTCACCTTACCCATACTGCTTACAGTTTCGCTCATTCAACAGAAGTAGGAGATTGTGCTGGTTGGCACATTTGCAAAAAGCGGATCTCCATGGACTCTCTAGAGAGAGCAGAGAAGGAAATGATCAGAAATGTGCTGCAGGAAGTTTATTCATCGGAATTCAAGTGTATCCGAGCAAACCGCAACCCTTTCAAACAAAGCCCAGTTGTTGAGCTGAATCCTACCATTGACTGTAATGGTCTACTACGAGTTGAAGGACAAATTCACTATGCAGGTCTTGAGCTGGAAGAGTCAAACCCAGTCATTATTCCTGGGAAGAATCATATAGCAACTCTTCTTGTAAGGTATCACCATGAAAAGGTTCAACATCAGGGAAGGCATTGTGCAGAGGGAGCCATAAGAGCAGGTGGTTTGTAGTTAGTTGGAGGGAAAAGGCTCATTAGTAAGGTGCTCCACCAATGGGTTACCTGTAGGAAACTCAGAGGAAAAGTAAAGGAGCAACAAATGTGTGATCTGCTAGCAGAAAGACTCCAAGTAGACCCTCCTTTCCTTCATGTTGGAATTGACATGTTTGGTCCATGTGAAGTGGCAGCAAGGCATACACAGGGAGGTCATGTAAACAGTAAGAGATGTGCTGTACGGTTTACTTGCTTTTGTACGAGGGCGGTTGATATAGAAGTGGTGGACGAGAGCTTTATTAATGCACTGAGATGCTTCTTTTCATTACGTGGTCCAGCCAAACACTCCTCACATACGGGAGTTACATGTTGGAGTGTATGATTTGAGTAGCATGTCGTATTTTGCATGGGATGTTGTTGCAGACCAGTAGAGCACGACTTACTCATGAAGTGTTAACTACACTCTTAGCTGAGGTCACGACCATAATGAATGTACGCCCTTTGATCCCCATCTCATCTGATGCTGAACACCCTCTATGCTGTTAACCCAAAAAGGGGCACACATTCCTCTCCTGACATTGACATCAATGGAAAAGATATGCTGAAATACCAGTGGAAACGTGTTTAGTTGCTGGCTGATGAATTCTGGTATCAATAGCGTAAGGAGTGTCTGTGTACTCTGTGTAAAGAACCCAACATCAAGTCAGAAGGAACGAATGGCCTATGGGCATAATAGTGAAAGCAGCAAAGATGGGATGATAAGGAAAGCTGAAGTGAAAGTTGTCAAACACTCAGGTCTGACAATTATTTACTACTGGCCAATCTCAGAATTGATCTTTTTAAAGGTCCCATGGCATGAAATTTTCATTTTATGAGGTTTTTCAACATTAATATGAGTTCCCCTAGCCTGAATATTGTCCCCAAGTGGATAGAAATGTTGATCGGTGTAAACCCGAGTTCTGGCTGTCTCTCTCTGCCTTTGAGAAAATGACAGGCCAGACGAGCCAATCCTGAAGTCTCCTGGTTTGACGTCCAAGCAGGAACGGTTACCTCCCTTTCCTCCGCCCAGAGAATCTGGCACGCCCATGCAAACGCTCGAGAGATCATTGCATCATTGCTTGTGAACGAGTGAACGCTGGCAGTTTCTCAGTGTTTGGATGTACAAATGAAAACAGAAGTCTTTTTTCAGTTCCTTCTGATCTGTGATCAGTGATTTCTGATGTGTAGCTAATTTTTTATTATTCGTGAACACGCTGCGGCTTCTCTCTCTTCCGACAGAACGGTGTTTTCGTGTTTTCTATCTTGTGAGTCAGTGTTTTTGTACGTCCTCGTCGCGTCTATCGGTTCTACAATGTGCATACAGTCGTTACATCTTTAGAGATAAACCTTACACACGCCGAGGCTCGGGCTGCACTGGCTGGTCGGCCTCCAACATCCCCGACCCCCAGTCCTGCATCTGGCCCACAGCGGAGGCGCCTTACGCGGCACGAGATTAAGCAGAAGGGGGGTAAGCGTGAGGGTTTCTGGGCTAGGCTAGCCAGCTATTCCCACAATAAACTGGATTACATTTGATTACTGCTGTTGTGTCTTTGTTTGCGCTGTGTACTCAATGCGCGTCACTGACGCTTTCCATATGATAGGAACATCTAAAAATAATGGTATTATCAACACTTACTCATAACTCGTTCATCTCGACAGCTGTAATGGTACTTTGCATGTGTTACAAAGTTGGTAATAATGATGAAGACGGACTCGGCGTGACTGGGACTCGTGTTTATTCAGAACTCTCAAATACAAACACAATAAACTCGCGCTGACTGACAGCGCTCTCATAACTCAATAGTTACTATAAATAACTTTGTTAGCAATCGCTGAGCTCAGTCACTGGTACATTAGTGATGTCCGGTTCGCGAACGATCTTTCTTTTGAACCGGTTCTTTTTAGTGAACCGAATCAGTTCACCAAATCGGACTGAATCGTTCTAAACGGTTCGCGTCTCCAGTCAGCGCTGATCAATAATTTACTAAAGTTACTAACTTTCTGACATGAGTGACAGCCCCTCCGACTAGAAATAGACTAATAACCTGAAGTATATGCTGTAACTAAAACAGTTCACTGAACTGAGACTGACAGAACCGATGTGAAGTGAACTCCGGTCCATCCATCTCTCTGGCAGCAGCTCGTGCCTGCTCGTGCCTCGTAGACCTTGTTAAACCACGCCCCCTCCGCTCATATCAAATGCAAAGATGTCAGCCAATCACAACAGTGGGCGTTTTTACTGAAGTCTCACAGCAGACACGCCTCTTGTAACAGGGCCTTCAGCCACAGGGCAAACAGCGGTATAGAAAAATGCCTTTTATTTCTAAATTATGATATTTTATGATGTAAAAATCATACTAACAATATAAGTACACCTCAGGAAACATTATAAAATAATAGAAAAATGCCATGCCATGGGACCTTTAATGTCCTTAACCTAGACGTTATTAGAGTGTGGCATCTTAGAGGGTTGGTTCACCCAAAAATTTAACTGATCACATAATTTACTCTCCCTCAATTAAGCCCACAAAAAGTACATCCATCCATCATAAAAGTAATCCATATGGCTCCAGGGGGTTAATAAAGGCTTTCTGAAACGAAGCAATGCGATTTTGTAAGAACAATAGCCATATTTATAAATAAATAAATATGGCCCTGCCAATTGTACGAGGTCAAGTGACCTCGTATGGCTATGTGGAGTATAGCAGGAACATTGGAGAGTTTGTCCTCATAAATGGGGGACGGTGAATCAGCCTGTAAATCAGAAGCTGTGTCCCAATTCAGAGGTTGCATCCTTCAAAGGTGACAAAAATCAGAACGATCGTTGTTAAATGGGACGGTCCAGCCTATGGAGTATTGTTCTTGTCGCCTAGCAACTGTGATAACTGCCATTGATGAGTGGCAGTGACATTTGTACTGGACTTTTTTGTCTGAAAACAAAACAAGGTTTGCAAACTGTCTAAATATGTTCACCATGGTCCATTTTTCTTTATCTAATAAAGAGTATAAACTATATATAAATCACATCTCAGTAAGATATGTCAACAATTTAACCAATTTTAAGTGTTTTTGTTTGTTTTTTACATGTGTATCATTAGATATTTGAGTAAGTTGAACCCCAATACTAACATTTAAAAGTGTAATTTAGCAATTTCCCTCAAAAAATCCTATCATCACTAGCGGACAATGAATTCTGAGACAGGCATACTGTAAATTGTTTGTCTCCTGAAAATGTATGTTTGATATTGTTTGGAACAGCTCGTTTCTATTTGTTATTTATGCATGGGTTTTTTCATGTTTTCATGTAACATTGCTTAACATCCTTGTCAAAGGTTTGTTTGTCAAAGCAATTGTGTTCACATTTATATGTGCATATCATTTAAAAGTCTATGTATTTGTATTTTGAGTTTCACACCATTCATACATTAAAGCATTCTCAACATCACTCTGTGGTTCCAGGAATTATTGTGTGATGGAGTTTAACTTGCTAGATAATTGAATGTGGACTCAATGGGGCCAGTACAGTAATTGTTGGTCAAAACAATATGTTTGTACATTACCTTTTAGATTTTTGCTATTATAATTGTTTTACTATTTAAATTACAGGCCATGTTTACATAATATAATGCATGTCCAATGAACTGTATCTTTCTTTATTTTTGTGTGGTCAATAACAGTGAAAATTTACAATAGCTTTTTTTTAATGTAGCTATACAGAAACTGATATTCAAAAATGAAATATTCACTGCATTTAAGAAAAGTGACAACTAGTGACTAACTAAGATTAAATGTGACAACTAGCCCCAGTTGGCTGGTTGTTATGCTGTCAGAGCAAAATGCCACATGTTGAATGACTGTATAGCGTCAGTGAAGTTTACAATAGGCATCAACAGCATTGTCACGTGGCTATTGTTGTGTGCACATGGAGATGTCTGTGTCAGGGCATATTTTGTCTGTGATGTATTAAGCTTTGGTGTCAAAGGGGGAATGGACTATGGTACAGTATCCTGGTAAATATTTACAAATAAGCACGGGGGTACATGTATTTTCATGAGAAAGATTAAACACACATATAACCTGAAAGCTATCAGACAGGCTTATGAGTCAGGTAGTGTGATGAATATCATAATCACCTTGTCAAGGCCTGTAAGAATCTGTTCCATCTCGTTTTGGGTGACCAGACCTGCTTTCTGTAAGGCTTTGACATATGCTTTACTCCCTTTAATATCAGCCTCCCACATGCGCTGGTCGTACGCGATTGACGCATTGAACTTTTCCATTATAGGGTCGGTGTTTCCCACAAAACGACCACCCCATAGTTTATTTCCCTGTTCAACACAAAATGAAGAACATAAACATTACGGAAAGCCATGATAGGGTTGGAAAGCCTGTGACACACAAGAGACGCACTAAAGCGGACAAACTTAAGAGAGATGAGCGATCTTTACCTCTGAACTTGCCATTGTAACAGTCTCAACTTGACTCTCAAGCAGTCTTTATGTGCGAAGAACAAAAGAAAAACTAAAGCTTATTAAAACAGAAAGAGGAAATGTCAGATAATTATCAATTCAGTGCCGAATGCTTTCGCCGATTCATGAGAATGAATTGCTGTGATAACCTGTTCATCCAGCAGCTTGCAATATTTCTTCCTCGTTTATTTTGGGAACGCGAAAGCCCCACCCATAATATTCAAATTAGGTGATAACGAACCAACCACAATCTTAAGCGCCATTTTTCGGGTGCTGTCAATCAGCCTGAAGAACCGCCTCTCTAAAGAGCTTGCATTTCCTGTTTGGAAAGGAAGATGGCGCTGTGCCCCTGTCTCATTTAACCGACAAGTTACACAAATAAGAATGAATCTAACTATACATCATATTAATATATGATTATATTTTAAAATAAATTAATCAAAGAAACAGTGGATTCTCTACACAAAATATATTGGGACTTAAAGATATAAAAAATTGTATCAGTATTTTTATATAGAATTTCTTTCACAACATTTGGAAATGTTATAGTCATATTTTTATTTTAAACAGTTAAAAAAAAAAAAAAAACTAGGCTAATAGCTACAGTAATACTTGAAATGAAAATCCTGTCATTATTTACTCACCCGCAAGTTGTTCCAAACGTGTATGAGTTTCTTTCTTCTGCTGAACACAAAATAATTTATTTTGATGAATGTTTGTAACCAAACCGTTTTGGGGACCAATGACTTCCATAGTATTTTTTCCCATACTATGGAAAATGGTGCCCCAAGAATACAAGAATGGTTGCAGACCTTCTTCAAAATATCTCATTTTGTGTTCAGCAGAAGAAAGAAACTCATACAGGTTTGCAACAACGTGGGGGTGAGTAAATAATGACAGCATTTTCATTGAACTGTCCCTTTAAACCCAGACACAAATGTGAACATGTCAACTGGGTGGGAACGTTTAAGTGAAAGCTTCGTTTTCTCACCGGATAGTTTAGTTGTCGAACCAACAAGGCAAGCAAGATGGAAGTGTAAGCGATCTAATTTACTTCTATACGTTTTAAGTCAAACTCAAGCCATACAGTAGTTGATATTTTGTTGAAAACAATAGCATCTGGCGCTGATGAGTAAATTAATTTTCCAAATTTATAATGAACGGTCGATTATATGCGGCTCACGTGGTCACTGTGTTGTTGACCGTGAACTGCATGTGATGTACAGTAGTTCCAGACATATCTCCCGCATAAACTTGTTTATGATCTGATCTAAATAATCCAATCTGTTTGCTATACAATTTATAATCACCAATAAATAGTTTGGGTTTAAAGATCGTATATAATCCTCATAATATGCGTTTAATTTGGGAAACTCGCAATAAATAGTCAACATGAATAGACATCCACGCAAACTACTAATCCAAAAGTAACTCAAAGAGTTAGTATTCGTTATAAAATGGATGGTAAAACGGTTACCGTGAAAAAAAAACGTTGTCTACTGTCGATCAAGGTTATACTTTGAATTTCTATATCCGCTTGAGTCATCAAAGTGATATAGAAATTCAAAGTATAACCTTTGTAATTAAACCTTTGTATTTATACAAAGCTTTAGCAAACCTTTATAATTAATTTTTGGTGTTCACCAAAAAACAGCCCATTTTCTGTCACCATCTGAAGTGCCTACCCTAAACATTATTTATTGACCGGGGTTTTTTTTTTAATTTTTTTTTTTTACAGAATATTTAATATACAATGCTTTGGGTTGGACCACTGCTCAGCCTCACACACATGCGTAAATTGCAAATGCACAAAATGCAGTTGTCTTTGTTGCAGTGCTCCAAAGTGTTGAAGCTTGTTTTTGCCACAGAATAAACAAAGAAAATTATATATATATATTTTTTAAAGTAATAAACTTTTTATCTTACAATTCAGCCTTTTTCTCAGAATTGCAAGTTTATATAATACAATTCTGACTTTATAACTCACAATTCTGACATTATAACTTGCCATTCTGACTTTTTCCTCACAATTCTGACTTGAATAACTCGCAATTCTGACTTTATATCTCACAATTCTGACTTGAATAACTCGCAATTCTGACTTTTTCCTTGCAATTCTGACTTTATATCTCACAATTCTGACTTTAATAACTCGCAATTCTGACTTTAATAACTCGCAATTCTGACTTTTTCCTTGCAATTCTGACTTTATAACTCACAATTCTGACTTTATAACTCACAATTCTGACTTTAATAACTCGCAATTCTGACTTTTTCCTTGCAATTCTGACTTTATAACTCACAATTCTTACTTTAATAGCTCCCAATTCTGACTTTTTCCTTGCAATTCTGACTTTATAACTCACAATTCTTACTTTAATAACTCCCAATTCTGACTTTTTCTCGCAATTCCGAGTTTATATCATACAATTTTGGCTTTATAACTTACAATTCTGACATTATAACTTGCCATTCTGACTTTTTCCTCACAATTCTGACTTTAATAACTTGCAATTCTGACTTTTTCCTTGCAATTCTGACTTTATAACTCCCAATTCTGACTTTTTCTCGCAATTCCGAGTTTCTATCATACAATTTTGGCTTTATAACTCATAATTCTGACTTTAATAACTCCCAATTCTGACATTATAACTTGCAATTCCGAGTTTATATCATACAATTTTGGCTTTATAACTCAAAATTCTGACTTTACTCAAAATTTTGACTTTTTTTCCTCACAATTCCGAGTTTATATCTCACAATTCTGACTTTATAACTCACAATTCTGACTTTAATAACTCGCAATTCTGACTTTTTCCTTGCAATTCTGAGTTTATATCTCACAATTCTGACTTTATAACTCGCAATTATGCCTTTTTTCTCAGAATTGCGACATATAAACTCAGAATTGCAAGATTAAAAAGTCAGAATTGTCAAGTTTAAAAAGTCGCAGTTACCTTCTTTTTTTTTTATTCCATGGCAGAAACAGCTTCCATGCCCAAGTTCTAGTTACAGTTCTGTTAGAATGTCATTTTAGGTCAGCACATGCTAGAAATAGAACCGACTCATATTTTTCACATCACGCCAGCGTGTTGGAAGCGTTTCCAGGCAAAATAGAATGGGAAAAGCTGTTTGTCTTTTTGACACACATACATATTAATAAATTACATTTTGATGTTTGAAAGTCTCTAGGTGTTGACATAAATGCAGATATAATTGTAATTAAGAAAAAAAGATTTTCAAATATTGCACCTGTCAATACAGAACGAAATATTCTGTAGCCTATTTTGCCGTCAATACTGCCGGCATTGGGTGCGTCCCAATCAGCTCCCTAGTTCAGTAGTCAGGGCACTGATCAGGGAGTCAGCCCATTGACTTATGTCCTGATCAGTGCCCTGACTACTAAACTAGGGAGCTGATAGAGACGCACCCCTGGTCTTTGCTGTATCAGTAGGCTATATATTTATGTTTAACATGAAGTATAGCCCTCCCTGTACGTCACCTAGCAGCAGCAGCGCCGCATCAGACACGCTTCTGGTGTGTAAATACATAGAAAACGCCATGACAACAGCCAGTGTGTAGCCGGCCTTACATGAGTATAACAATGTTTGACTCCATCATATCGCCGGGATGATAATCCTCCGGTCTAAAGCACTATACACACCACCACGTGTTTCGAAGCAGATGTGCGAAGGGAAGTCCAGTTTCTTCACCTGCACAAAACGGCACCATGCAGAATTATTTTTAAGGAAACCTGTGCACTTGATGTCCTGACAGGCTGGACACAATAATTTACCATGGCAATGATAAATTGGAATAGAAAAACTACCGAAAATACACAGACTCGTACTGAATTCCAGTCTATTCTGCACTGAGCCAACGCAGAGCTCGGCAAGCGACTCCCTTCGTGACGTAATATGACGCGATGTGGGAACGGCCAACGAAACGGCAACTTTATCTACTAAATTTGTGCTCATGTCTTTTTAAAACATTTGAAATCGTGCATTACCTTTTCATATGGTATTTTCAAACGAGGTTATATGTTAATCTTGCAATATGCAATATGCCCTTTAACACAAGTTAATCCTAATGTAAACATTTGTTTTGTAGGAGGGACGCCAATGCAGCAATGCTGAGCAATTATGAGGTCAGTATGCATTAAACATTTTTAGATTAAATTTGGACCCATTTTTCTGTTGTACATTTTAAAGGTGTGTGTTATCAGAAATGCTTGTTGTAGATTTCAAGTCAAATGTTTGTTGTTCAGTTTGTTCCTGGCTGTACCAATGCCCTCTTCTCCCCCAGGTCTATCAGCTGCTGACAGACCTGAAAGAAAAAAGAAAGGAGATGGTTAAAAATAAGCACAGCACCGGGCAACAGAATCTCAACACCATCATGTATGAGGTGTATGTCTTTGATGATACTTTAAACATCTCCAAAGCAAAGATGATATTTATATTTCCATCTTTGTGAGATTTTCTTTAAAATCTTCAGAAATATTTGCACACTCATACACATTTGATGTATACGCCTCAATAGACCCTGAAGTACCTCTCCAAGACGCCATGTGTTCATCAGAAACCAGAGACTGTGAAGGAGTTCCTCACTGCCATGCTGCCTCACAAGCTCACTAAGTTAGTTTTAGTAAACACTTTAGTATTAAGTCAGCTTTTTTTAGCCATTCTTACCAAGACTGCGGTTTCTTTTTCTGTTCCTGTTTAAAGAGCTGAAAAGCTGCAGCTCCTTAACCACAGACCCCAGACTGCTGTTGAGATCCAGCTGGTGAGACTCTTTCATAACATTTTTTCCTTCTTTACATCTTTGCCAATTTCTCAAAAAATTCTAAGAATGTGCAATGCCATACAAACGTTTGGGATAAGGTTTTTATTTTTTTTTATTTTTTTTAGATATTATACTTTTTTTCAGCAAGGACACTTTAATCTAAATTGACTTTAAAGTAGTGCTGAAAAATGAATCATGAAAACAAGTTTGTGTTTACACAATATATGTGTGTGTACTGTGCACTATTATTATGTGTATATATATATTATATAATACACACACATGCATGTATATATTTAAGAAAATTTTTATATTTTTATTAGAAAAAATATAATTAGATATAAGATAAATGAAAAATAGAGTATATACATGCAAATATTTCTTAAATATATACATGCATGTGTGTGTATTTATATATACTTAATAATTATACACAGTACACACACATATTATGTAAACACAAACTTTTATTTTGGATGCGATTAATCACGATTAATTTTTCCCCAGCACTACTTTAAAGACATTTATAATATAAAACAAAAAATATATTTCAAATAAACGCTGTTCTTTTGAGCTTTCTATTCATTAAAGAACCATGTGACACTGAGAGTAATGCTGCTATGTCAAATAGAAATATTACTGTTTTTACTGTATTTTTGATCAAATAATTGTTTAATGTTTTATTTTTTTTCTGATTATTTTAATAAAAATAATAATAAATATGATTTTTGGTTAAAAATATTATTTAATTAATGAATAGCTTTTCATTAAACTCAGAAACCCCTGCAGTTCCATCACGAACCCCAGTCTGGGAAAACCTGACATAATGTAATATTTACATCATTGGTATATTCATGTTGTTGATAACAAAGAATAGAATACATTTTCTTTCTCTTTGTATTTTTATATCAATGGTACAATATTATATTATTCAAATAAATGTGATAAACAGGTTCTCAAGGTACCTTAAATGTGTAATGTACATTGTATTGGATTACGTTACTAACTACAATTTTTGTCATGACTACAATTTGTAAGCAATCTACCCTAAACTTACAGATGGTAGAGGAGAGTGAGGAAAGACTGACAGAAGAACAGATCGATGAACTTATACAGAAAGTCACAGACATCCTGCCTGGTGACCCCCAAAAAGAAGGTGATGCATCTGCTGACCCTGTGATGGAGACAGACCAGTAGCATCAGCCCTGGAAACACAATGATTTTTTTTTTTTAATTGCCTTCATCCCCAAACACACACACACAAAAAACTAACTTCAGATTTGTTGACAGTGCTAATACTTTAGTATACAGTTGGTCTTCATTTTATTATTAATATTATATAAAATATATTGTCTTTATAACATTATATTAATGAAAACATGGGTACATTTAGAGCAAAAGGTAATGTCAATAAAGGTGTGTATTTATTTAACCTAATGTATGTATTGTACTAGCACATGATAAAGAAATACCATGTATAATTTTGCCAGCATTAGTAGCATTTCAAACCCATTTGTAGTTGCATTGATCTTTGTTCAGAGGGGAAGTATAATCTTCTGGAGTCAAGACATTCTCACTTCCTCTTTAAAATCCTTCTTGTATTGCTTCACTTTAATTTGGTATTAAATTACATTGTATTATCATTTACCATTTTAAGGTGTGAACTCATTGAACAAAGTAAACACGGCCGTTTATCGTGAATATGAGATGTAAATGTGTGACTGCCAGTTTCTACTGAGCTCTTATAACAAGACTTCTATCCATAAAGTTGCTTAATGTGGTACTTTTGTCATTTGTCTTACAATTGATTCGTTTTTCTCAGCCCTCCACAAACAACATGAAAACAGTGAAGTAGCAGGTCGATTTTTCTAATAAACCTGAAGACATTGATGATTTTATCGATTAAACATATATTGTCATTGACAGAATTCTTCTGAAGAGAAAAATACTCATTTATATTCGACAGGCGTTTGATTTATGACAACAATGCCATGTCATGTAGAGAAAGCCAATGAAAACCATCTGATTGGCAATAGACGTTTGCTGTAACCAATGAAATTTGAGAGTTCCTCTGTAGCGCTGTGGGAACGGGTATGAATTTTGAAGATCTCTGCTTGTAAGGTTTTCTCTTGGAATTGAAATAGTTTGACATTGAATCCTCATAGACAAAATATTCATGAGGAATATTTTCACTATCTCTCTTAACGTCAGAGCTTCATAGCTCCGTTTCACGGAATATTTGCGTCTGCATTTCATCAGAGAGACGTGATTCTGGAGAATGTAGGATTCGAGGAGTTGTACTTTCTGTACGGTAAGGCACGTCTCCCTCTTGATGAACTATTTAAGCTAATAGAGTTGGGTTGGTGTTTCTTTTACGTGTCGTGAGAATGTTTCACACAGTTTCCTTGTTCCAGGCCGCCAGTCAGTCGTGCTGGCGAATAACTTTGATCTCAGGTAACGTTAGAGATTCAGTCCTCGGTTTCCCTTTACGACCATTTGTAAACGTGTCTTCGTGTGAAAGCAGCAAACGTATGCATATCACATTTATTCAAGTTAAAAACGCGTTGTTTCAACTATACACGGTCATGAATCGTGATCGAACCGACCCGACCACATTTTGTTACAGCTCTGTCGACTTGTTGCATTATTGCAGTACGTGCGCTTACGTTTTCCACAAATAAATTGCACGGCAACGATATGATATCACAGAACCCATTCGGTCCGCAACATTTTGGGAATGCGAATCCTGCTGTGATACCCTAAAAAACGCGGTTCATTGTTGAAGGCGCTTACAAATGCTGTGGAATGCGTTTTCAGACGCATGCGTCTCCTGCATGATGAAGAACACCAGACAACACAACAACCAAAGTATCAAGAAAATACACGGTCTAAAGCTATTTAAAACACTTTTTCTGTTAACAAAAATGCTTTATTTTATTCTTTCTTGATATGCAGAAACAACTTTGTTAGTTATTAGTACGAAATGTCAAACACTGTGACGCTATCATAACTATCAAGCTTATTTTTATGAGTATCACCTGGCTCAACCATGGGCGTGAGTTTGGGGCGGGACTTGTTTGTTCAACCAATGAGAGACGAATAAAGAGTTCAGGGAAACCTGTTTTAGAATGGTCATAACATTCTAACTAATTATTGAGTAGATAATTTATAAGCACATTATTCAGATCTACCTAATTCATAACCCATGCCTATTTACATGAACTTATCCTTACCATCATTCTAATGTTAATGAAATTGGAGCGTTCATAATGAGCAACTATGTTTGAGGTTAGAAATTTGCATAAATCATGCCCAAACATCTCTATATAAGGCTTTATTTAAAAATGTGGGCTGTCCCAATTCAGGGGCTGCATCCTTCGAACGAAGTTGTACTGATGTTCATTCATTAACTGAAAACAGGATGACTAATCGATTCTTGGGATTTAAGAATTTATATTGTTTTGTAAAAGTGAGAATCGATTAAAATCGAGAAATCAATATTTTTTACCCATCCCTAATATATATATATACACTGAACAAAAATTATAAAGCAACACCCCCCCCCCCACCCCCTTATTTTTCATGAGCTGAACTCAAAGACTTTTTCTATTTACACAAAAGGCCTATTTCTCTCAAATATTGTGTACAAATCTGTCTAAATCTGTGTTAGTGAGCTACCACACGATTCCTTGCGCTCAGGCAATTTGGCGTGACTTTGCCTGGAACGCTACAAAGTCGTGAGTCGTGGTTTGAAGTTGTAACTTACGGGCTCAAAAACCTGCCTGGAACGCAGCATAATATACAGACACACGCGATTTTACTTTCACTTTATAACCGACTGTGTTTATGTTAACCGTGTGTGTATTTGACAGTATTAGCGCAGTAAGACGACTACTTAGTTCAGTAATCACGTGTTTGACAGGCGTTTAGTGTGCGCGCTCGGAAAAGCGCATGTTAAAACAGTGCACGCGAATGAGCCGGCAAGGCTTTAAAACGCATGCAAATAATTAGGGCTGTAGCGATACACTAATCTCACGATACGATACGATACTCGATATTCAGCTCACGATACGATATATATCACGATATTCAGCCAACGATACGATTCGATATAATTCGATACACTTACATCATTTTCTGAAAGATTTAAAGGGGACAGAGTGATTTTGGTGACATCTTGTGAGTGTTTCATTTACTTGGATTGAATTAACTGAACTGAAAACTAAAATCATCAATTACACAATATATGTCTCTGACGGGACAGAGAGTCTACAGCTTGCAAATGCTGGACAAAATGAATCAAAGATGTGTTGAGGAAATTAGTTCCATTTATTGAAACAGTGCAAACTGTAGCTTACAAGCCTTTGAAAAGTAAATGAAGTGCAGTATTGCAATTAACAATGGAGTTTTAAAAAATTGCAGCAAGTGGCCTGTTCTGAACAGTTTCTTTGACAGCTTTTTTAGCTTGACACTGACATTTGGTAGTATTTCCAGAGTATTTCACGTTTGTGTCACACAGCTTGCAAATCAACCGCGATGCTTTGTCTAAGTCAAGGGTCTCCAACCTTTTTTCATTTGAGAGCTACTTTTTAAAAAAGAAAGTCAAAGAGAGCTACTCATGTTATATAATACTTAAAACTCTTAAATAATGCATCATAATTCTCATATTAACAACTATCCAAACTGTTTTACACCTGAAAGAGTATAGTAGTAGTTCCAGTAGTCGGTACAATACCACTATTTTTTTTTAAAATAAATGTTTTATTATATATGATGATAATCATAAGTAAATAATACATAAACATGTAAAGGCTGTATGCTGTTTAAAAGTAAACATTGTTTATAAATGAAAGATCAAGTGAAAAATAAGCAACCATTAATAATTATATAATTAGTATTATTTATTTCATAATTATTATTATTAGTAGAGACGTATTATTATTACATAGAGACGTAGCTAAATGTACTGTAGGCTACAATCTGTAGTCAATCTCTTCACGTTAAACCGAACTTTTATTTTGACGGGTTGCCGTGATTACCAGTGTGTGTGTTCATGATGATATGACAGTGGGTGCGCGTCTTATTCAGCTCCCTTGTTCAGTTAGGGCACTGATCCGGGATCAGCCCATTGACTCGTGTCCTGATCAGTGCCCTGACTTCTGAACCAGGAGCAGAATGAGACGCAGCCAGTTTTCTCAAATGAAACGGTAAATTCTCATGAAGTGAGGTTTGTGTTCGTGTCGGCAGAGACTACAAGAGCGAGTGCGCGCGCGGCGCTCGTCATCCACACAGACGCAGAACAAGCAGGAGTAAAATTTAAATAGTATTTTGCAGTTTATTATTTACAGACACTAGTATATATTCGGCTTCAGTCTGGAGCCCTGCGCTTAAATGAACACGGAAGCGACTGAACGCTGCTGCTATGGTGAGCTATTTTTAGAACAGACCCGCGGGCAACTCCTGTGGTCCTTGCGGGCGACTCATGTTGTTGACCCCTGAGTCTAAGTCGTCGCTTTCCTTCTTCTTTTTAAACCCAAAGTGCTCCCACACATCTGCTTTTAAGCATGAAGGCGCTGGATTTATATTCGCCGCCATTTATTTGAATCTCCTCGCTCTGACTCCGTAAACAAGAAGAGGTAGACGTCGGCGTAAAGTTAGTAGTACGGGTAACTTGCTCTACAGCGGTACTAGCGGCTGGCTGACCAAATCGCTCTTCCTGCAACGCAAATGGGGGTAAACACGGGGATTTGAATGGGACTTATGTATGTATCGATACTCGCGGCTTAAAGCTACACTGTGTGATATTTTCCCCCATCTAGTGGTGAAAAGGTATATGACCATCCAGTGAATTTTAGTTTCTGTTCCTCTCAATTCCGATTTCGTTTCAACTCCTACGGTGGCCGATTTAGTCCAAGATTAACATGGCTTCCAGTTCGACCTCGTCCACATTCGACACGGTGCCTGTGGGATATTCTGTGCGCAGTGGGATGGTTGGAACTCAACTGGCCTAATTATTCGGCTAGAAAGAACTGCAGCTAATCCAGAGTGAACTTTGATGATAGTAATGTTTATTCAGTCATCCAAACGCAAGGCATAAACAGGTTTGCGTGGCTATGTACATAAATGTGGTTTCTGTGAGAGAACAAATAAGGATGGTAAATATACATACACAGTTAAGAACTGTATACTTATAAGTTACATTTGTATAATGTAACCGTAAACCAGAGCTTATTGTACCATATATAGGCGCTAAATGCAGCTGCATTAAAAGGAGCGGAGCTGCCGCTGCTGCTGCTGCTAACAAGCGGTGTCGGATTACAAAAGTGTGTGCACAGCTTTAACGTTAGCACTGCCGTGCGCTCTGTATAACAATTGTTAATATGCCGATCAGACCTGATACATATTTCCATCAACATACATTACAAGCAAATATTTTCTATAAACGAATAAACATTGTTGATAACAAAATAACTGAATGATTATTCAAATAGGTGAGCATTACGCTATTGTACCCTATGTTGACACAAAAATACTTCTGAGGTGACATCAACTGAATTACGCGATGACACACTCTGAAACACATCTACAATGACAATAACTATTATTACTTACGAGCACAGAAATACCACACAAGGAAAAACAGACTTTTGAGGAATAAACAAGCCAGGAAAACTCCGTATAACTCTGTTACTGGACGCTGCTGAGATGAAAACTATCTGCACATGCACCAGACAAGTCTGAACAAGTTGACGCGCACATGCGCGAGGCAGATAATTTTGTACAGTGCCATCGAGTGTTAAAACCGGTTAAAACGCGAAAAGCGAAGCTTGAATTTACGGGTATGTCCCTCTTTGGCTAATGTACTTTCAAAATGGAGGGGCAACATGGCGACCACCGTTAGATCCCATTACCTTATGTATTTTCAATGGCATATTATAAACTTACGAGAATACTTTATTACTTGAAAGAAGTAAATATACATTAATGAGCACATATATTTTTGAAAGAACTAAGTGTTTTAGCTAACAATAGACTAAAAAAGTTACACAGTGTAGCTTTAAAAATCGATACTTTCTTGGGAGAAAAAATATCGATTTATATCGCAGAATCGATAAAATTGCCCAGCCCTACAAATAATGAACTTTCTTGATTGTGAATGTTTATAGTGTTCCGTGAGTATAACTCTACCACTAACGTGTGGTGTGAATGTATGTCGCATTGTTCAGTATTGGGATGGCAAATTATAGAATTTGTAGGAAAATAATTAATTAAATGCAAAACCGGATTGTTTTGTACAAATACCGGAAGTATTGAACCGTGAATGCCGTTCCGAACAGTTCAATATTATATTGAGAATTGTGGCATCCCTAGTATCTACATCTGGTACATTGCCAGTAATTATGTATTAAAAACATTTAATGTAAAATGTTCTCCTTTGCCGAGATAATCTATCCACCCTGACAGGTGTGGCATATCAAGATGCTGATTAGACAGCAATAGAGACAGAGCGACACGTGTCATAATCTGAAGACCACGCCCACCGGGGGGAAAAACAATCAAACCGTCTCCTTTGACTTTGCATTGCGTGAAGCGGCCTTTTTGTCATTTTGGACTTATAACAAAAAGACTGAACAATGTATAAAAGCTGATATGTGACAAGGTGTACAGCAAACAAGCTAAACAAAACCCAGAAGCAAAAACCCAGACGTTTTTATAAGCTGTTGACCCAAAAAACGAGCGTTTAAGTACAAAAAAGTGGATTCAGGCCATTGAGACAGAGCGCGCGGGTCATATTACACTGAGAACTACGACGACTAGAGGGGAACGTAATCAGCGACAGTAAATATAATATATAAAACGGACATTTGGATATTTGACTTAACAGTGACAAATTGTTTACTGCACACATACACATATTGAGGCATACTGAGTGTCAGGATCCCAAAATTTACCCATTCTTCCTGCTGAAGCTTCACTTCGTATTGCCTGTATCCACTTTTATCTTCTTAGACGCTCGTTTTTTTTGGGTCGACAGCTTATAAACACTTATTTCTGTGTGTTTTAGCTTGTTTGCTGTACACCTTGTCACATATCAGCTTTTAGACATTGTTCTGTTTTTTGTTATAAGTCCGAAATGACAATGAGGCAGCCTCTCGCAATGCAAAGTCAATGGAGAGCGTTGGATTGTTTTCCCCCCCGGTGTGGGTGTGGCCTAAATACGCTCTGTCTCTATGCATACCCTCTTTATGTAATGCAAAAAACAGTACGCCAACAGAGTAGCATGTCTGAATACATATATTCGAAAAACAGTAGGCGAAAAGTCCCTGGATGACTTCCAGCGAGATTCTGAAGTGTGCATACAATGGACACTGTACTATCCCATGAGGCCACGGGAGAGGATTTATGAATGGAGGTAAAGCGACACACATGACGCTGGTAATGATAATGACAACATGGCGGATGTAGTACGTCCGTATTACATTCATACTACACACACAATAGATATTTGAATAAGGTGAAACCCAATACTTGTGTTTAAAAGTGTCATTTGGCAATTACTCCAAAAAATCGTGTCGTCACTCAATGGCGTGCAATGAATTCTGGGATAGGCAAGGTTGCCTTTGTTGTGCAGCAGGGGCGCTTTTGGGAGGATGCACCTCTGAATTGGGACGCAACAGAAATATCTATATATAAAATTGTATTTTGTCATGTAAAAGGCCACCCAGAATATGTGTGATTTGCATGTGGTTTCAGTTCATTTTTCTATACATTTATAATGTTTGCATGAAAGTTATTGATGAATCATGATTTGTTACTTGGTTTACTTATTCACATACATTTTGCTTACTCCATTTGCTCTCATATGGATAATGATGAATCCTTTTTTTTTAAATATCAAGTGTTAGAGTTTCATGCTCATAGGTGTTATTTGTGACACATGCATTGCAAGTAAAAGCAACCACCACAACGCTGGCCACAACAGGATGTTTGGTACTTAAAGGTGTTAATGTGCATGCTTTGCCAAAGTTTTCAGTTCATGTTTCTGAAAGGTAGGAAGTGTGACCTATACACATGGAGGTAGCAGTGTAACCAAAACGTACCTGCTTATACATGCAAAGGGCAAACTAGTAGAAATTCTAGTAGATTAGTTCTGGTCAACCATTAAAAATCAAGATGAACAAGATCTAAACTGACAAATTATTTCTTATTTTAATTTGAAAAACAAATTATTTTGATCTCTCAATGTTCGTTTCTGTAAGTGTACAAGAAGTAGTGTCGTCATCATTACAGCACATACTGTTGAATATTGAGTCCAAAAGGTTGAGAAGCACTGTACTACATTACTATGCTTTGACCTGGAGAACTGATAATCTTCACAATCTTAAACTACATATGGCACCTAAAAGATTGTCGAGATACACACAACATTCTTACCATAGCATTACATTGTTTTTTTAGTGACATTTTCCTTTGTCGTGTTTAGACTTGCAATTCAAGCATAGTTCTTAAGTTACAAATTGGCTGACTCTAATTGTCTAATACTATTACGGTAATGTTGTACTGTAATGGTATTAGATGTGACATTTAATGTAATGTGAGATGCACAAAAGTAGCCAATGCTGAAACAGACCTGGCAAAATCTGTTTTTGAAAGTGTTTTTCCTTCTCCTTTCTACAGGCACAATGGTGCTGACAGAGAACACAAGGCTGGACTTACCAAGTCTGAGTTTATTGAAGCCCCAAGCAAGGGCCTGAAGAGCTGCTGGCTGGAAAACAAAATTGCCCATCCCTTCCCTCCCCCAGAAAACTGTTTTACCTCCGCTGCTTTTCTACATTCTTTCACCGTGACCCTTTCTGGAAAGCTTTCACTCTGTCTGTCTTTCCAAGATCCCTCCTGACCTTTTCCCCCCTTCTTTCTGCAAAGTCTGTTTTACCCATTTTGCTGGTCTCATTCCGCTTTTTATAACCACAAAGCGCATTCTCCCCTAACTATAAGTCATGAGAAAACAAACATGCAATGTTCTCCTGATCGGTGGGGTCATCAGCTCCATCACAGTATTTTATCTTGGCCTCAGTACGATGGATTGTCCAAATGCCCGTTCGCGCGTAAATCTACATGCTGGCAGAAACCTAAGTGACCCGTTTCAACTCCCAGAGGAGTACAATGAGGAAACCCCTCTTATTTTCGTTGGTGGAGTGCCTCGGAGCGGCACCACACTAATGCGGGCTATGTTGGACGCCCACCCTCTCGTTCGGTGCGGCGAGGAGACTCGTGTCATCCCCCGGCTGTTAGCCATGCAGGCCACCTGGAGTCACTCCGCACGTGAGCGGCTCCGTCTCGACGAGGCTGGCGTCACCGAAGAGGTCCTGGACTCCGCTGTTCGTGCCTTCCTGTTGGAGATCATAGTGGGGCACGGCGAGCCCGCTCCGAGGCTCTGCAATAAGGACCCGTTTGCTCTGAAGTCACTCTCCTACCTCTCCAAGCTCTTCCCAAAAGCGAAGTTTATTCTTATGCTTCGTGATGGCAGGGCCACCGTACACTCTATGATTTCCCGCAAGGTGACTATCACTGGATTTGACTTGACAAGTTTTCGGGACTGTTTGGTGAAGTGGAACCGGGCAGTGGAGGTGATGTATGACCAGTGCCTGGCTGCAGCGAATGGCAACTGTCTGCCCGTGCACTATGAGCAGCTGGTGCTGCACCCTGAGCGGGTGATGCGCAAGCTCCTTCAGTTCCTGGATCTGCCGTGGGACACCTCCGTGCTGCACCATGAACGGCTTATTGGGAAAGCTGGAGGAGTTTCACTGTCAAAGTGAGTGAGATTGGTGCTTTGATATATTTGCTGTCACACTTTTGAGAGATTTTTGTTGCATTCACATGCTTGATGATAAACAACAATATATTGCCGGTATTCAAATTCTTTAATATTTTGTCTAAATAATTGAAAGTAAAACTGCTAACAGTGAATTTAGGCATTCCAATGTTAAAATTTACAGGGAGTGCAGAATTATTAGGCACGTTGATTTTCTGATCATATTTTTTTTCCAGGCACATTTGACCAATTCCAAACCACAGTAATCCTAATAACTACTATTGATTTAGTATTTAATAATGTATAAGTGATATATAATTGTTCATGAAGGCTGGAAATGAAAATCACCTTATATTCAGGTGTGCAGAATTATTAGGCATGTTTTCTTTTACAGATAAATTGAGCCAAAAAAGAGATTTAACTCAGACTGAAAAGTCAAAAAGTATTAAATGCCCATGAGAAGGATGCAATACTAATGCAATACTAGACATTGCAGTTAAGGCGTGACCATTGGACAGTGAAATGCTCGTTGGGTCAGCAGGATCTGACAAAAACAGGTGGTGAAGAAAAGACACCTGTTAACTGCAAAAGAATTAAGAATTAAGGTGAAGAATTAAGGGTGAAACCATCAGGAACCCTTTAGTCTCCAGCACCACCATTTTCCAGAGCTGCAACCTACCTGGAGTCTCCAGAAGTGCAAGGTGTCAGGATCTCAGAGACTTCAGTTAGGTAAAAAATCCTAAAAAATGACCCCCATTAAATAAGAATCATAAGCTGAAGTGTTGTAAAATACATGAAGCCTGCTTTTTTATAGACTTTATAGGTTTTATAGGTTGAGAATGACTCTTGAAGGACCAGCACCACATCCTCTAGTACCACTGTTTGAAGAATTCATCTTCCAGAATCTGGCAGTACGTTTTGGGAGTTCATTTTTAGTCCATCCTGAAGTCCGTTTTGCAGAGATGGACTAAAAATGAACTCCCAAAACGTACTGCCAGATTCTGGAAGATGAATTCTTCAAACAGTGGTACTAGAGGATGTGGTGCTGGTCCTTCAGGAGTCATTCTCAACCTATCTGTCCATAAAGCCTATAAAAAAACCTTCTTCATGTATTTTACAACACTTCAGCTTGTGATTCTTATCTAGTGGGGGTCATTTTTTAGGATTCTTTACCTAACTGAAGTCTCTGAGATCCTGACACCTTGCACTTCTGGAGACTCCAGGTAGGTTGCAGCTCTGGAAAATGGTGGCGCTGGAGACTAAAGGGTTCCTGATGGTTTCACCCTTAATTCTTCACCTTAATTCTTAATTCTTTTGCAGTTAACAGGTGTCTTTTCTTCACCACCTGTTTTTGTCTGACCCTGCTGACCCAACGAGCATTTCACTGTCCAATGGTCACGCCTTAACTGCAATGTCTAGTATTGCATTAGTATTGCATCCTTCTCGTGGGCATTTAATACTTTTTGACTTTTCAGTCTGAGTTAAATCTCTTTTTTGGCTCAATTTATCTGTAAAAGAAAACATGCCTAATAATTCTGCACACCTGAATATAAGGTGATTTTCATTTCCAGCCTTCATGAACAATTATATATCACTTATACATTATTAAATACTAAATCAATAGTAGTTATTAGGATTACTGTGGTTTGGAATTGGTCAAATGTGCCTGGAAAAAAAATATGATCAGAAAATCAACGTGCCTAATAATTCTGCACTCCCTGTACAGTATAAGAAATGGATATTCATTTTTGATGTTTTCTGAAGGTAAAATTTAAGTGTTATTAGTGTTTTTAAAGACATAAGAATGGCTTTATAGGCCTACAGAAATGTCATTAATAGGTGTTTTAAAAAGGATTCACCTGGGAAAGTTTTTACATGTGTATAATATATTATAATGTGTACAAGTTAGTGCAGTCAACCAATTACAAAAAAAAAAAACTAGATTAATCACTAGGGGTGTGTATGGTCACTGTTCTCACGATTTGATAACGATTATCATGTCCACGATTCGATATCACGATGCGTTGCATCCTCAATTTTCGATAATACTGCACATGTCTACGTTTGTCAATGAATACAAGCTTTACCCTTTAGCAATACCCTTTTTATTTTATTTGCTCCAAAAAAACGTACACTTCCTGATTCCTGAATGTAGCAAACATCAAACACAACTTAAGTCTGAACGCAGCAGACGACTAGAACTGTGACGAGAACTAAAAAATACTAGTAAATACTAAAAGCGCATTAAACTGTCAAGTAGTGTACTTAAAGGGATAGTTCACCCAAAAATGAAAATTCTGTCCTCATTTACTCACCCTCAAGTTGTTCCAAACCTGTATGAGTTTCTTTGTTCTGCTGAACACAAAAGAAGATATTTTAATGAATGTTTGTAACCAAGCAGATAGAGCAACCATTGACTACCATAGTATTTTTTCCCCTACTATGGTAGTCAATGGTTGCTCTATCTGCTTGGTTACACACATTCTTCAAAATATCTTCTTTTGTGTTCAGCAGAACAGGTTTGAAACAACTTGAGGGTGAGTAAATGATGACAGAATTTTCATTTTTGGGTGAACTATCCCTTTAAGTTACAATAATGCTCACACATGCTGTAAATGTTAAAATAGTCGGTGCATTTTTTTAAAATTCGCTTTTGTGTTTCGTCTCCCTCTGACATTTTACTATAGCACGAGAAGTGCGTAAGTGACGAATAATGTCAAAGAAACATCAGTAGGCTATAATTGATTATGGTCTATAGGCCTGTCGCGATAGTCAATAAATCAATTAATCGCACAAATAAAAAAATGAGCTCGATAATTTTTCCGGCCGCGATAATTTCCACTTGCATGCTTGTTTTCCTCGTCTCTCTTCCTCGTGTGCCGGCGTGAGACGTCCTGCTCGGCCAGATGGAACTTGTGCTTCTTCGTTTGTGGAGCCGTGCGCAAAGTTACGAAATTTGACGCGCACACCGCCAAGCGAAATGGGGTTTCGCGCATTTTACGTGCACTACTGCCCGCTCCGCGTTCACGCCATTTTTGCCGCGCACCCTCGCACTCGTGCGGACGCTGAAGTTACACTGAAGTTGGCAGTTTGATACATGCAAGTTAATTCTTCAGTTTAAACTTTGTGTGCTTCAAGTTCAATGGTGTATCAAAATCTCGCCTAGCTTTCCTCAGAGATGGTTCCAATAATGTGCTTAAAGTCAAGTCAAATTCAGTTTTTGCATGATTTTTATAATACTGTATCCTAAATTGTGGATAATTAAGCTAAATATCATATGCTGAAGTAAATTTCAGAAGTGTTAACGATTAAAAGAAAAAACAACAACAAGAGCCGTACAGAACCGAAAACCATGAGCCTAAAACCATGATACGAACTGTGGGTTTTTACGAACCATATTAGGCCACCCCTAATATGCACCTAAAACACAATCATCCGTTGCAGTTTTCATCCATTTTATTTATTGTTTTTGGTATTTATTCAAGTTAATTTTTTGTTAACAGACTGAGAGTCCACTGCTTTTATTGTTTTTGGTTGTTTTGTTAATTTATTGTGGATATTTAAAATGTTTGCCGTTTTCAGAGTTAAATAGTCTTTAGAAATAAAAGTTTATTGATCTTTGAAAAGGTGTACCTGCATTATTATGCCATTATCATTATTTTAGATGAAAATGGTCTCAGAACAACAATATTATTGTTGATCGCAATTCATTTCTTGGCCAATTTATCGTCCAGCAAAATTTATCTTGACAGGCCTATTACTGCATTGATGCAGAATCGTCAACGTCTGCATTGCGAAGCAACAATTAATTTACAACACCCCTTTTAATTGCAAATTTTTCTGTGATTTAATTGCGATTTTAAAAAAGCTTTTGTTTTTCATACGTATTTTATAATGTAGTAATTTCACAGTTAATCTCCAAATTAATGTGGAAACATAGACAGTATATCTTAAATACTTGTTTAATGGCATCTCTTTATGAAAGAAGGCCAGTATCACTGATACTAATGCTGCGTTCACACCAAACGCGAATTGAGCGTCAAAATCGCGTCTACCGTGTCTAGTTTCACGCGCGAACATTTTGAATGCATTCGCGCGTCTGCAGAGAATTGGACGCGCGTAGAAATCGAGCGTTTGAAGCGAAATTGACGCGCGTTCAAGGCACTCCAGGAGAAATATGTCATAAAACACCACTCTGCCTCTTTTCATTTTCATTAAACATATATATTAAGCATTAATAGCCACACAAATGTGGTCCAGGCAACTCCTACATTATCTTCACAGCATGTATGTTTAAATATCCTTAAAATATAAAGTTATGAAACTTCTCTTTGCCCTCAGTCAAAACGATTTGGCAGACAACAAATTATATATTTATGAGAGCAAAGATCGCCCGTTAGATCCACACAAGACGAACCACTACAGGACATCAGAGCCAGCGGCAGACGCCAGAAGGACTGGCCGAGGAAAGGCTGCCTTCGCTGGGGTTATGAGCAGTGATTGCCCGGTGATAGCCTTGATCTCACAACTCCAAAAAAGATTATTTTTTTTAAATAGGCGCTCTCTTTATAAATAAACCACAGATTTGAGCTTTAAACAACTACATTCCCACCTGAAAACGTCTTAAAACTACATTTTGTGACACAATAGTACTGTTTTTAATGCGTGCGTGCGTGCGTGCATTTATTCCGGGATGTTGTAGTTCTTTCTTTCTTAGTCCAACTATGGTTCGCTGTATTACAACTACTAATGAGACCAACATGCATTTTATATTGCAGCCAATCAATTGTACTACAGACGCATAAAACTGATTTTATTCTTCAGCTAACAGTTCTTCCAGTTCCCCAATCGTGAAAGCGAAGGCGAACCTTTCTCACCTGCAATCTCGCATAATGACCAAATAAAAGTATGATATGCCTGATAGCACTAAAAAAAGAGTTAATAAAAGCGTTGTAAACCCGGAACTCAGTTTGTAACTAACACACGTACCAATGTCTGTGGCTGGCTGTGAATTCTGTGCACGTGTTTGCCGCCTGTCAGCGCTCGCGCAAGTTTACCGATTGTGTTTTATTTCTAGGCTTATTGCCCATGAACGATCAAATACACATATTATTATGCATATGTCCATATTGGCGGTTATGTCTTGAGTAAAAAAAGTTTGGGACGTGTGTCAGTATTGGATCTGCGCATTACTGTAGGTCGGGGGGAAACAATCAGTAGCATACCTAAACTTTAAGCACTGATTGTATCTGTATATTTATGCTGTATTTATTTGTCCTATTGTCATTTGTTTAAAAGTTCTTATTTTATTACTGACCGATTACTTAATTACTTGAGAACTTTTTACTTATATCAAGAAATTGCTTATTGCTGTGTTTTACTTGTAAGATGTTATTTCCCACCCTAAGCGATCATGGTTATTAAAGCTAGATGGCACACCACCGGACTAGCCTTTTTTTTTTGTAATACCAAACAAGATTCATGCATTTTGTTTGTTTATTTGTCATGTGTGACTATTGTGCGTCTAACACAATAATATGGTGAATTTGACATCCTAATTATGAAAAAAAAACACTTGCACATTTCTGGAAATGAAATCCTGGTGGGATTGAGCTAAGTGAGGAAGTGAAACTGAACTAATACTAATAAATAAATAAATGAATTAATCTTTGAATGATTCTGCATTTCCTTTGTACATTTTGTACAAAACAATCCTCATATAAACCCATAATAAATGACATATTTAACTGTGCCCCAAATAGATTAATATTTACTAAAGCTACAAAAGTTCTTTAGTCAAGAGCAGTGAGTAATTTTCTCTTTGTCATTAAAGTTATTCAAAGAACAAAAAGTAAAGAGAATCAGTGGCTGCTGTCACTTTAAGATCTGCCGCTGCTGCACATGATGCGGATCACACACGCTTCTCATTTTATCACAATAACTCTTTACGTTCATTTAAGACTTTATTTAACTCATTTAAGACTGCTCTTATGAGGATACTCGACAAAACTGACATTTTGGCATAAGTGTACGTGTTATTGTTCGTTCAAGCTTGAAAGAGAACTATTGCGGTCTGTGCGTGCTTGAGCACTTTCTCTTTTGACTTGTAGCGTTTGAATGGTTTAAAAGCATTTGCATGAATATTTTATATATAGGAAGACGGTGCATTCCGATTACTTATGAATGGGAGAGTGCAACGCCCAATATGGGGAATAAGCCCCGCCCTCTAAATGAAAGAGCCAATCGTTGATTAGTAAAGTCATTCGTCAAAGCTCTGGTTGCTATAGAAACAGGCAGTGTTCTGAGACGTGCGCGCGCTTAGGACTGAGCATGTGCATTAGCTTTGTCCAGGCTGAAAAACGTAGTTTTTTTTTTATCATGATTCGAGCGTTTAGAAACAATTTATGAGACCGCTTTATCACTTGAACACAACAAACTTTCACATAAACATGTCC
This sequence comes from Gobio gobio, assembly GCF_949357685.1. Lineage (NCBI taxonomy): Eukaryota > Metazoa > Chordata > Actinopteri > Cypriniformes > Gobionidae > Gobio > Gobio gobio. The sequence continues at coordinate 23,234,380 of NC_137107.1, forward strand.
CTCATTGCTAGGAGGTGCATTGCAAAAGCAAACAATACATGTTCTAAAACCTGCTCAAAATATGAAACCTGTTTGATATCCTCTGATTAGGTAAAATAGTCTGAAGCTAGAAAACCCGTAGGCAAACTCCTCCAGACTGTAAATTTGGACAAAAGTCAAAAATTGTGTTTTCCAGCCTTTAAATGAAGAAATTAGTATGAACATTGCCACAATTTACCTAAAACAAAAGAACTAGTTATTGGCCACAATGTCTTTTTCCCCCCATGTCATGTCATGTTTGATACTGATATACTTTCCAAAAAAGAAAAACACCGTTGTTCTATTTGAGTCTGACACCGTCATTATTATTTTTTTCCACCATTTCCTTTTACATCTACAGCTTTTCCAGACAATAGGTCAGACATGCAGGTTTCCTTGTCAAGAGCTGAATTTCTCTATGTAATTGGAGAACTACATCGTAATACGAGCTGTAAAACGAATGGATTAGGGCTAAATAGGGTGTTTGTTTGATCAGCAAGCATTTTCAAAGACCTGTAAATGAGCACTAATTTCGTCACAGTCCTGTAATAATGAAACCAATGGTTGACGTTAACTTCTCCCACTGGAATTAAATGATTTTTAATTGTTAGTTTGTGCTGCACTTAATCTCCAGAAGGCAGATATTTTAATTTCATGTCTTCGATAAGCACTTAGGCCTTGTCTGCTATGTTTTTAAATCTATATATGATTGTTCATTGTCTCTTTTATTCCTGTCTCCTCTTCCAGGGTGGAACTGTCAACTGATCAAGTAGTCAAGCCAGTGAATACGGATGCTCTGTCTAAATGGGTGGGCAATATCCCTGCTGATGTGGTGAATGATATGGCCAGCCTTGCCCCGATGTTAAGTCGCTTAGGTTATGATCCTCTGGCCAACCCGCCAAATTACAACAAGCCTGATCTCTTATTTCTGAACAACACAAAAATAGTGAGGTCGATCCAAAATTAAAAGGTCCTCTGTGGATACATCCTGTGAATACTTGGAAGCAATAAACATTGTGCATTTTATGCACACAAAGTCTCTACTTGAATTAACAACGTGTAGGATGACAAAACGGAGCTGCAAGCACCATTGTTGCTTATGGCAAGAGTTTCATGAAGTGATAAAATGTTCTAATGTTTAATGTGTAACTCATTTTCAATTAAATTCAATTTAGATGGGGGTTTTTTTCGTTGTAAAGATGCTATGATGTTGCTAATAATGTCAGTCTAATGACTGTACTGTGGTTGTTGTCTTTTTAATATTTTTCTACGTGTTAATGCATGCATGTCATGGCAAATGTGTCCAGATGAGTGTCTGATTATCACACAGGAAACTATGCTTGTTGAAAAAGGAAGTCAACAGTTACACAGAATTACCACTTTTTGGTTTGTTCTCTTTGACTTCAGTACAAAGGAAGTTTAGACATGTTTCACAAGCTTTCAAAGATAATCTCATTTTGTTGTAGGGTTTTTGTTATGAACTTATAAATTGCCTACTTGACAAATGTGGGTCAAATACACAAGTGTGGGTATCTGCAGGTCAGAGTAATAAGGGGCGTGTCGAAAGTTCTTTACAATTAGTTGAGAGGGGTGTGGGACAGGGGTTCCCATCTACTTCCTGGAGCCCCCCACAACAAGGGGTTGGGAAGCACTGGGGCTGTAGGGTAGAGTTAGGGGTTTGACACATACATTTCTCCAAACTGCAGCTGTCCCTGTCTCCAGATATGAAGGACTTTGGACATGATCTCTGCTGTGGATGAACATTCCATCACAATTAAAGTCCAGTAACATTGGACCAGTCAGTCTCATCACATGTCACTTTTTGATGCTTGTTGTAATGTACTTTTTGTTACATAAAAAAACATATATTTATTAAATGTTGGTTATTTCTAAAGAAACCCTGTGTGTGTGTGTGTGCGTGCGTGCGTGCGTGCGTGCGTGTGTACTCAGTGTGAGATAGTGTGAGATACTCATGTTATTATATGGTCTAATGAAAATCAAATTTACAAGACTTTTAAAAATATTTTTTATACTATGCTATAAAGGTATCGAATAGTTATCGCATTGAGAGAAGAAGAAGAAAAAAGCTTTGACCCCGACGTGATTTGAACACGCAACCTTCTGATCTGGAGTCAGACGCGCTACCGTTGCGCCACGAGGTCTTGTGGTTTTCTTGTCATTGTTCATTACATTACTATGAAACAATTCAACAATTTGGTCATTTGTTATCTTTTATTAATGGGGGGTTATGTATTTTGGGGTATATACTGATACTAAAACATTTCTTTATTGCAATTTGTCACCACACAAAAAACAAGCTGTTTTTGTTTCTCAAAGATGTTAATTAAAATATATAATTTAAAGACGGTAAGGTATGTATTCTTTTATTATAAAACCGGAAACAAATATATATTGCACAAAGAAGTCACATTGTTTGAAAATCGTATGCGATTTGACAGGGATATTTGAATGAGACTAGTTTTCTACTATTGATTTCACGTTCACGAACGTGTCCCTGGTGGTCTAGTGGTTAGGATTCGGCGCTCTCACCGCCGCGGCCCGGGTTCGATTCCCGGTCAGGGAACATCAGTTTTTGTTTTCACGATTACACCAGTTGTTATAATACAATTCCTCCCTAATATTTGAACTTCATTTGTCAGAAATAAATCTTAAACGAACATAATTATCTGATGATCAAATTTACTCTTACAATGCATTTAAATTCAACGTCGAAGTAAAGCCTAGCTAGCTTATGCAGACTACATAGCTGCACAACATTTTCACAAAGAGATATCTATGGTTTCACACGCCACTTTATAACACACAACTCGGCAGAATTAAAATAACCATAAACACCAATGACATCCGAAAGAGAGCCTAGCCTCCTCACGCACGCGATTGGCTGACGTGAGATAATATGATAAAGTTCCATCAGTGCACTCGGTTCAGAACTTCAGCCTCAGTAGTGGGACGGTAAGTTGGTGCAATTTTACTTGCGCATTCATTGTCTTTCGTGTTGTTTTTTACTGATCGTGTCATGTTACTGCGCTTAACAAGCATGTTACACCGATGAGAAGAAAATCACTAAACTTTGTTATTATCTAATGAGATTTAGGCTACTTTAAAGTGCATTAAGTCGGTGATATCAAATCATGTTTAAGCTTTTTAAAATAGAAAAAAGTGTGAATTATATCGTGTTGCTTTAGTTTTTAGGTGGAATATAGCCTAGTAGTTTATTTTGGCAAATGATGTATATTTACAATTCAAATATGAAATGCCGTTTTTCTCACCTCTATATGCAAATATTGGCAAATAACGACCATAATAGTGTTAACATCTTCTAAAGATCACGATGAGGGCTTAAAAATAAAGGAGTAAAATACGAAAGCATATGTCCTATAAAGAAAAAAGAAAACAAAATAGATTTAATAACATAATGACATAACATACTACATACCTTTTTTTGCCATGCTGTTTTGAAAATGTAATTATTAAAGTGTTACATTTCAGATATCTTGTATCAAACTCTGCTAGCTGCTAGCTTATCATTGGATAATATTTGAATATTCCATATACATCCACAAAAATAATGTTCCTATTGTTTTCCTTTCACGCCTTGCTTCTGCTTTCCAATTTGTGTTTCCTTCTTCATTTGCAAATTATTTTGCTATGTTTCCTTCTAATTTTTATTTCAAATGGACTACAAAGTCATCTCAAGTCCTTGTGATTTAATGGAAGCCATGCTTTCATTTCAGCAGTTTTGAACTCTTGTGAGTGTGTTTATTGAAAAGGTCTGGCTGTTTTCGACTCAGTATGATTTCCATTCACAGGCCTCACCTTTTAATGCTTGGGAACTCTATGCTGAGAAATGGATGGCTTTCATGTGACCATTCGAACCTCAGCATCTTCTCTCTCAGGAACGTATGGCAGCGTTTGGATCTCTTTGGTTGGTACTCTGTGTGAGAGCCCTCCGGTAAGAGTGGAACAGCGTCTCTTGCCAGACTCAGTAAGATATTTGCCTTTTTTGAGGAGAAATCACATGGCTCTGAATGCAGATGGAATAAAGAAAGTTAACAGTACATGTTTAACAGTTTCAAAATACAATGCAATCATAACCGCATACGCCCATACAGTTTCAGAAATTAACGTTTTTATTAAGGAACAATACGTGGCTTTTATTTTCATGGAGGTATATTATTTTTGAACCACATTAACATAGTGCCTATTTATGTCAAAAACTAAAAAGCCTCATTAATATCAAATACAGGAGTAGTTGTAAATAACTACACTAAAAGTTCAAAAGTTTGACTTGATATATTATATATATATGTGTGTGTGTGTGTGTGTGTGTGTGTGTGTGTGTGTGTGTGTGTGTGTGTGTGTGTGTGTGTGTGTGTGTGTGTGTGTGTGTGTGTGTGTGTGTGTGTGTGTGTGTGTGTGTGTGTGTGTGTTTATATATATATACACAACATATATATACACTCTAAAAAAAAGGTTCTATATGGCACCAAAAAGGGTTCTTAGCTCGTAATCATAGGGGAACCTTTTTTAGTGCTATTTAGCACCAATTAGGGTGCTTCAGTGGTTCTTCAGAGGTGATATAGCTATATAGCACCTTAGTCAAAGAACCAGTGAAGAACCACTGAAGCACCAAAATTGGTGCTATATAGCACTAAAAAAGGTTCCCTATGATTACGAGCCAAGAACCATTTTTGGTGCCATATAGAACCTTTTTTTTAGTAAAAACAGCAAAATTGTGAAATATATTACAATTTAAATTAACCTTTAAATTTGAAATTTTGTCAAACGATTAATCGCACCCAAAATAAAAGTTTTGTTTGGGTAACACTTTAGATTACAGCCCGGAAAGTACTGCATAAGTAAAGCAACAGCGTAACTTTCAGTAATTATAGTGTAACCAGAGCCATTGAAAAACAGAGTTACCACACTCCCATAGACCTCCATAGGAACTGAGGAATGCGGAAGTAAAGCATGTCATGGAGCGACCAATAGTTCCAAACATCCAATAGTTCCAGCATTGAACCCCATTCATTTCAGTGTATCTCAAGCACATTCGCTGGAAAATTGATGAAATTACTGCATATTTTGAGATTTTTATGGCATTAGTTGACCTCTCAGGAATATTAATAGAAGTGGTATTTTTATGAAGCGCGTAATAGTTAATGTTTATTGTTATATAAGACTCTAACTGCAGTTAGATAACGTGAGCAACACTGCAACAGCTACTATATCCAGATGCTATCTTTAATATTTCAACAGTTTTTAGTTTCTCTGAGATCTTTCTGTCGAATGCGTTTCTATGAAGTCAGCCCAATCAAGGAATACCGTATAACGCCTATGAATAATGAATATGAATAACGCCTGGATAAAAAGAGTTGCAATAAATTTGTTTGCCCTGTTTTTTTTAAACACTATTTAAAACTTCTTTCTTGGGTTAAATTCTGGATATGCTATATGATAATTCTACATGAACCACGTGGCGGCGAGATCAAAGAGTGTCGCAACGCTCTTTTTCTATGGCTCTGAGTGTAACTATAAAGTATGTATGTGTAGATATAAGGGAACAATATGTAATATTTGGGGAATAAAGGGGTAACTATCTTGTCTGGCTATCACCAGACCAAGCTCAATTTAAGATTGAACATTGGTAGGGTGGGGAGTCTGCTATGTATTTTCTACTGCACAAGATGGTGTGATAGAAGGTGTGATAAACAAGGTGTGATAGAAGGTGTGATAAACGAGCATAAATTAATTGACTCTGTACACAATTGGATAGTCCTTAAACCAATCAGATCACAAGAGGCGTGATAAACGAGCATAATTCAGATGACTCTCTATGCAATTGGATAGTCCTTCAACCAATCAGACCACAAGAGGCGTGATCAACGGGCAACGACCCATCGTAATAGCGCGCCAGGTGGATAAGCCAGTCTGTGAAAAGTGTAATGGAAGCAGTAGAAATGAATGTACCGGTTTCCAGACTGAGTTGCAGGGCGAAATCAAATCGCCGGCAGATCAGGCTGGGTTTACCCAGTCTAGTAAATCAGGAAAATTAACAAATTATTTATACTGTAAGTATTTTTTTAATTAAGGGGTAATTATCCATGTTGTTACAGGGTAAGTGGTGCTTGTTATTCCGTGTAGTTACAGGGTAAGTATGAATCTACGGGCTGTAAATTAAAGTTGTCCTTGTTCCCCTTTTGTTTCATGTAGTTACAGGGTAAGTACAATAAACAACACACACAAAATCTGATATCACTCGGAAACATTTATTTAAAAAAAATTATGCTGTGAATTCACTTTACTTACGCGGTACATTGTGTATGGCATTGTGTATTACAAATATTATTGGCTCTTTGACAAATAGCTGTTGTTCCTCTTTTGTAAGTCGGTTTGGATAAAAACATCTGCTAAATTCATAAATGTAAATTTAAATAATCTAAAAAAAAAACATACTGTATAGTATCTAACAGCTACAGGTCACTCCAGTTCCTGCTGAGGCACTTTAACCCATACTAAACCCAACTAGATTTTGCCTAGCATGTAATATGTCAAATGTCATTCTCTTTGGCAGCAGTCTTTCGGACTGTGACCCCATAGTAAATTAATCTTTCACAAATGCATGCAAATGTGTTTTTCTGTTTGAGACAGGCCTGTACAGTTGTCATCAAGCCTGAAAAGGAAGTTGGCGTGGTGGTTCTGTTGAGACTCCGTCTCGAGGCTCAACCTGGCTTTCCGGACTTGGACTGGCACTGTCGGGATGTGCAGGTGAGACGGAGTTCTGAGGATCCTGAGATGGAGGTTTTTCCTTGTCATAAATGGATCCGGACGGCAGATAGTTACGTTGAGCTTCGGAATGAGAAAGGTGAGTTGTGTCTGTTTCTTTTCTTTTTTTTCTTTCTTTAATTATTTTCGTTACCTCGAATCAAATTATCTCAATCTTTCCCACAATGCCTTTAGTCTGTCTGAAAAAGGAGGAAACAGTAGCAATCCTAACCGATCACAGGGAGAGGGATCTCCAACATAAACGACAGTTTATCAGGTAAAACATTTTTTACACATCAATTTGAGCTGCACGATTCTGGATAAGTTGTTGTAAATTGTTTCAAACAGAGATCACAATTCTTCCTCGTGTCAGAATAGGTAACTAAACAAAATAACATGTAATTTACAAGGTTCTGACAAAATGTTAATTGCTTCAGTCTATTTACAGTGTTTAATTAATTTAAATACTTATTTCACTACTGGATTTATCGTCTTTTTTGAATTAATCTTTTGACTGAAAGTTTCAATGGCAAATACATTTTTGACAGTCACTTGTCGCCACCTACTGGTGTAATGATGTAATCAATACAATAGTTATTTGAAGCACCAAGTTACTTTCAAAAGGTGATTTGCTCTATTATGATCGCTTACGTTGACATCAGTGTTTATATCCGAACTATACAATTTTTTTTGTATAATTTCGATTTGAGTATTTACAACACGAAAATAACAAATCAGGGCCCTATTTGAACGATCTGAGCGAGTGGTCTGAAGCGCATGGCGCAGGTGCACGATCGTGTCTGAATCCACTTTTGCTATTTTTACGACAGAAAAAAGGGTCGGCATGGTCGAAAAGTGTTGTACGTAGTCTCGTAATGAGTCATGGGTGTGTCATCTCCCATTCCCTTTAAAAGCCAGTTGAGCTTGCACCATGGCGGATTCGCTATTTACATGGCCGAATTTGAGAGCGGAAAGACTGAATGCTTCTCCAGCGAGGAATCTTTTTATTTTTAATGTTTAGCATGTTTGTGCTGCACGTTCCTGTGTGTGTAATAAGCAGAGTGTACGCGCGGTGTGCACCTGCCTATAGGCGCATATTACTAACGCGTCCTTTAAATAACACAAAAAATACTGCGTTTTCAGATGCGTCAAAATAGCAATGCGCCTGAACACCTGGTTTTCAGACAGCACACCCATGGACGAACAGATTTAAACATGGCGCTGGACGTGAAAATGATAACTGTCAGACTGAAATTAGCAAAAAACACTCACGCGACGCCTGTCGTCACTTTGCGCCGGGTGTATGAAAGGGCCCACTGTGTGGTTGAAAAGACCACTGTGTGGTTTGTGAAGCTGTTTCATACCTATACATGATAACTGATCTCCCTGGGTCAGCCCCAGAGCAGATTTGAATGCTCTGGTGTGATTTTGTCAAAGTTTTAGTGGACACAGGAGAATCATTGTAATTTATCGTGTGATCATGTTGGTGTTTGAATTCGAGATTGCGATCATTTAACAATTATGCGTGTAGCTGTACTTCTCTATCCATCTTTTTTTATTAGTTTAATAAAGAAGTTGTTTTTTGTCTGTAGGTGGGGCACATTTGTTGAAGGTGGTCCTCACTGTGTAGACATGTCCAGTGTGACAGCTCTTGGACTCAACTTGAGTTACAGCCGTCAACGGTATGGTTTCACTTTTTTAAAGCTACACTACAAACTACTTTGATACAGGGCCGTAACCACCATAGACATTGAGGGGGACAAGTCCCCCCCAATAATTAGAAATGGCCAAATTGTCCCCCCCAATATTAGAAATTCTTGCACTGCTCTGCTGCACTTCATTATGCAGCGCTCTGTATGTTGTTGTTACGATGACAAAAAGGTTTAAAAGTTAAATTTTAGTCTGGTTTGCCTCAGTGGTCTAACAGCGCTCGTCAATGTCAAAATGACTGAGATGGCCAATCAAATCAAAGTAGGCGGGGTTTACGTTCTCCTTTGGCTCTTCACACAGACAAGCGTCAAATCTATCGCTTAATGCCGTTTTATTGAAGAAGAAGAAAAAAAACTATATGAGAGCGGATTAGAACCTGGAACCTTAGACACGGTTTACAAACATTCTACCACCAGATCACTAGGGAATTCAAACGTAACCAGCAGATCTATGTATTCATTCACTAATATGAAGAATCTTGTGACTAATAATATATGTTACGCAAATTAAGGCAAATATTGTTTGCAAATAGCCCCAAAAGGGTTCTGTTTCTTTATGCTTTATAAAAAAAAAATTAAAAAATGAGCCCCCCCCCCAATGTTCAAGACATGGTTACGGCCTTGGTTTGATATTAATTCAATGTTATGTCGTCTAAAATTAACAGTGGGATATTGTCACTCTTTTTGTCTGTCAGCCCAGTTTACAATGTGCACTACATAAAGGGTTTTATTGAAAGAAGAACATCTTGGAGCAGCCTGAAAGAACTTGAGACATTCTTCCTTTTCAATGGACGGGAGAACAGAATTGCCAGTATGCCAAACAAATAAATTGCATTTTACAAAAAATAAAACTAATTAAATTTAAATGCAAAAATAAATATTAATGTCTGTCTGTCTGTCTGTCTGTCTGTCTGTCTGTCTGTCTGTCTGTCTGTCTGTCTGTCTGTCTGTCTGTCTGTCTGTCTATCTATCTATCTATCTATCTATCTATCTATCTATCTATCTATCTATCTATCTATCTATCTATCTATCTAGTAGTGGTCTAAAGTTTGGAAACAGTAGTATTTTAATGCTTTTGAAAGAAGTCTCTTATGCTCATCAAGCCTGCCTTTATTTGATCAAAAATAAAGAAGAAAAAAACAGTAATATTGTGAAATATTACAATTTAAAATAATTGTTATTTGCAAATTAATTTTAAAATGTTTTAATATACTTTAAAATATCATTTATTTCTGTGATGTCAAAGCTGAATTTTCAGCATCGTTACTCCAGTCTTCAGTGTCACATGATCCTTCAGAAATCATTCTAATATGCTGATTTATTATCAATGTTGTAAAAAAAAATTGGGGATTCATTTATGAATAAAAAGTTAAAAAGAACAGCATTTATTCAAAATAGAAATCTTTTCTAACAATATAAATCTTTTTAAACTTTTTATTCATCAAAGAATCCTGAAAAAGGATCACAGGTTAAAAAAATAATAAGCAGCACAATTGTTTACAACATTGATAATAAATCAGCAAATTCAGCATATTAGAAGGATTTCTGAAGGATCGTGTGACACGGAAGACTGTAATGAGTAATGATGCTTTTGAAAATTCAGCGTTGCCATCACAGGAATTAATGATATTTTAAAGTTTATTAAAAACAAAAACTAATAATAATGTTTCACAATATTATAGTTTTTTTCTGTATGTTTGATTAAATAAATGCAGGCTTGATGAACATATATATGATTTTTTTTTTGCTGTGCATTTTTCTCATAGGATATGTTCAGGCTCACTGGCAAGAGGATGCGTTCTTTGGATATCAGTGCCTCAATGGTTGCAATCCTTTGTGTATCAGACAGATCCATAGCCTGCCACCTAACCTGTCTGTCACTTCAGAGATGGTCAGAGCTTTTCTACCAGAGGACTCATCATTGGAGCAGGAGATGGAGGTTTGTTTGTGTTCAAGTGTAAATTTCTTGGCATTTGTATTTGTCACTTTGTGACATAATTGTCATTGTTTATAACTTTGTATTTTCCACAGAGAGGACATGTGTATCTTCTGGATTATGAAGTGCTTGATCAGCTGCCTGCTAATGTTGTCAATGAGAAACAGACCTACTTGTCTGCTCCCTTATGTTTGCTGCATTACAACAGACATGGAGAACTAAAGCCCATTGCCATACAAGTATGGTTTTATAGCTTTTTATTGTAATAGTCATCAATCTGTGATTTTTATTGACCAAATGAAAACTGAAATTTGAAACGTAATATTTCAGCTTCAACAGGCTCCTGGTCCACAGAATCCTGTTTTCCTGCCCTCTGATGCTGCACCGGATTGGTTGTTAGCAAAGATGTGGGTCCGCAATTCAGATTTCCTGGTCCATCAACTACTTTCCCATTTCTTGCGCACTCATCTTTTAGGAGAGGTGTGCTGTACCGCCACACTCAGGCAGCTGCCGGAGATTCATCCTCTACACCAGGTAGAAACAGACAATGCTCAACCCAAAGATACAGAACAAATTAATTCATCTTCTCTGCAGAAGAGTTATTTACAGAAAGTTGAAATCATTTTCCATTTATTTTTTATGCTGTGTGAAAAATGTGTTTCAATTATTCTACACATATTCACACCCAGATACTTGAGTTCCACTGGAAGTGTGTGACATCTAATTATTTTTCTTGTGGTGTAAGAACAAGTTTTTTTATGAAAAGGAACACTATGGAAGCCCATCTGCCACATAAGAAAGAAATGCTATGGTAATGACAGAAGTCATAATCATTGCATAAAAGACAAAATTATGGAAAGACACAATTTAAAGACATATAATGCTTTGGTAAATTATAATTATGACATGCTAGGTCAGATTTATGCAATAAAAAGTCATTACACAAAAAGTATAAATTTTTGTCATTGACTTTATGTAATGAATATGACCTTTTAGATCATGATTTTGACTTTTTATGCCAATTTAGACTGTTTTTTTATTATTTATATTTTATTTTATTATTTTATAAATGATCATTTTCAAAGCATGATTTATTTTCTTATGTGGCAGAAATGGGCTTCCATATAGTACTTTTTGCCATAATTTCAACTTGTGCCATAATTCTGACTTTTTATCTCTTAATTATGTCCTAATAGCTCTTTTATTTAATTATTTAATCTCTTTTTTTATTTAATCTATATTTTAATTATGATCTACCAAATCATGTTTATTGTAGAAATGGGCTCCCATAAACCCAAAACAATCAAGGGTTTTTCTCTCGATAAAAGCATGTATGATATAGATAATTCATTAGACACTAAAATAAAATTAATTTCACCCTCATTTTGTTTTAGCTTGCCGTTCCGGGCTTCTGTGGTTCATTTATAATTTTAATGCTTTAAAGTGTTGGGCCTCAACATGATTGCACTTGAGAGTGAGTGTTTGATTTCTTTAACTAAACGTATAAATTGTGCCTTTGTTTTTCAGCTCCTGATGCCTCATATCCGCAGCACACTTCAGATTAACATTCAGGCTAGAGCAACTCTTCTGGCCACAAAAGGTGTTTTTGACAAGGTTGGTGTGTTTATTATCTACAGTTTACTCTGTGAAGGAAGTAAAAGACAGAATATATTTTTACCTTCTCATTTAGTTTAATTTTGTAAAGTTTCTGATTCTGTTCTCTATAGTCAATAGCCTGTGGTCTGAAAGCAATTCCACTGCTGATTGCTCGAGGAGCACACCGTCTCCGCTACAGCACAATGTGTGTGCCAGATGACATAAAAGAGAGAGGGCTAGATGCACTGCCTATCTCTTATTATGCACAAGATGCTCTCAGGGTCTGGGATGCTCTACACAGGTACATCCTCAGCATTCAGCATTATCTGAATCTGCGTCTTTAGGTTTGAAGTGAGCACATGATTTGCCTTTCCCATTCAGGTTTGTTGCTGGCTGGATTCGTTTGTATTACTGTAACGATGAGGACGTCCAGCATGACTGCGAACTACAAAACTGGATTAAAGAGATCTTCACAGAGGGATTCCTCGGCCTCACTCACTTAGGTTTGTGGGGGAATGATAGATATACCCTGTTAAAAAAAAAAACAGCATATGCTGGTTAGGTATGTTTTGAAGCATGGCAGATGGTTTGAGCTGGTTTAAACTGGTCAAGTGCTGGTCCTGAGCAACTAGCTCCAGCTCAGGACCAGCTTAAACCACCTCATGACCAACTAGGGACCAGCATAAACCAGCTCAAACCAGCTGCCATGCTTCATACATCATATTTTTTATTAATTAATAAATGTATAGCTTGAAAAATATATTTCAATTTTTTTTAAATTAAGATTACATTTATAAATGTTCAAAACCATATGAAACCAACATGAATACAAAGATTAGGCTTCTAAGAACTTTTTAACATATTTTAAACTAGATTTTTAAGAGATTCTTTATCGTGAACACTTTTACATGTCACTTTTACTATCCATTTTCTTCGTCTATTCTTCATAGCGATGATAAAATGCCTAAAATGATCTTTGCTTTACCTTCATATCATGTTCTCCAGGAGTCCCACAGTCATTTCAGACCGCAGCCGAAATGTGCAAGTTTGTTACCATGGTGATCTTCTCCTGCTCAGCACTTCATGCAGCTGTGAACTTCTCTCAGGTATGCTCAGTTATTAATAAATGGAGGTTCTCCGGAACAGCATATTATGTCAACTTAGCTAATTCAAATGTACTAAAATATTTTTTCTCCTTCTTAAACCCATCTACAATCCACATTTAGTTGGATTTTAACCTTTGGATACCGAACAGTCCAGCAGCCATGTCACGCCCCCCTTCTCAGACTAAAAACTTAGTGACTGAGGAGGAGCTTTTCTCCTTCCTTCCGGAGGTGAACTCCTCTTGCCACGTCCTTAGTGTCCTATCTCTACTGTCACAGCCTGCCATTGACTTTGTGAGTGTTAACACTGGCCTGTACTGTATATTTACTTTTGGATGCCGATGTGATGTTCATGTTGCCATTACTTCCTCTATAGGTACCCTTGTGCCATTATAATGAGTGGTACTTCCGCAGTGGTGCAACCGTCAAGCTTGTGGAGGAGGTCCAGAGAGAGCTGAAGATGATAGCAAAAGACATCGCTGACAGGAACAGCCAGCTGGTGGTGCCCTATCCTTACATGTCTCCAGACTACATTGAGAACAGTGTGACTATTTGAGTTCCCTGTCCAGTGGAATCATGAATTGAAAAATCAGAGCGTAACTGTTAGGCCTCTTGTTTACATTGCAACAACCTGGTGTTCATTTGCCATAGTTTATCTGCAACTGCAATTACAAAATGTATCCTCAATGATATGTATTAAATTTGGGTCTGGGTTTTAAAAGTTGGATATTTTAGGCTTGCTTAAGAGTCAACTTTGCTGTTTATTACAGGTTCCTATGATGAATACATGCATCATTCATTTTCCTAAGAAAACGCAAATAAATAAAGATAATGCCAAAAAAAGGTTTTAGTCTGTTTGTCACTGATTAAATTGTTTTATTAACAAAGTTTCGTAGAAACATGTTCAAATATAATATAGGCACCAGCGGAGGCCTAAATACAGTATATACATAGCCGACTCACCTACGTTCCTCAACAGTTTTCTGCATCCCTCCACCACCCGACTCCTCACTCTCGGCTGGTTACTGTCCTAGCCAGGGATACGGGGGGAGTACTCTAGGTTTGGGCCAAATTCCGAGCTCGGAGCCCTACCCTCGGGTAGCTCGAGTTCTGAAATGTAACTTTGGCTTGTGTGATTTCCGTTCTATTGCCAAAGGGACAATATGCGTTCACCATCTCGTACAACAACACTCCTAGAGCCCAGAAATGTGTTGGGACGGCGTGGAATGGAGATTCTGTGAAGACTTCAGGTGGGCAGTAATCCTGTAAGCAAGACATTTGCACATTGTTGAGCAATTTTTTCAAAGCATCAAATAATCAGAAAGTCACTACATCTAGGTTTCCACGCTCCAAAAATACTCACCACGGTATATTTTGCTCTCGTAGCCATCACCACTAAGTAGCTGACCGCAGCCAAGGTCTATCAACTTGAGCTCGAACGTGTTTGTCTTCACCAGGAAATTCTGTGCATGAACGTCATTCTGAAAAACGCCATGCTCGATGCAGTGTTGTACTGCCAGCACAGCCTGTCGCATGATGACCTGTGCTGTTGTTTCATCCAGTGGAGGATCACGAATGATGAAGTCCAGCAAGCTCTCGCAGGGTTCAGGGAACTCCATTATGAGGTTGAATGTCCGAGGATGTTCAAACCAGTTGTATGACGTAGGGGTTTATGGGTTCTTGCCTCATCATTAGCAGCAGCGCCACTTCAGTAACGAGAGGTTTGGGATGCCCAGGCTAGAGAAAAGTAGTAGACAGAAGGTTAGCTGGGTAAAAATCTGAAGAAAACATATCATGTTTAAATGGACTTTTCTTTGATCTTTATAGATACGATCATTAGAGCCTTTCCAGGTTTACTGATCTATTACATTTACACCTAATGCTTCCTACAGGTGTATTGACTACAGTAATAAACAACAAATACACATTCAACTTTTGACCAATTTACAATATCAAGATAACAATCATTGTCAATCTTGCGCATCGGTTTGATGGCCACCTGGGGAAAAAAACTGTTCAATAACAGTAACAGTATTCAAGCGCCTGACTTTGCACATAACATTTACGATTTGAGCATCTAAGTATTAACCCATCTGTACTAAATATGTTTTGATGCACGCAAGAGCAAAAATGTTTGTACATTTCAGCAAGATTGCTTTACCTTTTTGCCATCAAATTTCCGTGTTCCCTTGAACACTCTTCCGAACCCTCCGGATCCAATCATCTCTCCCACGTCTCAAAGGAGTCTGAAAAACAAAATATGAAAAATATATGAGCTTGCTAGATCCTTTCTTTTATATTAAAGATATCAGTGCAAACAAGACAATAATATACTGTTTAAAACAATTGAGAAATAATGTCTGCAGACCATTATTTGGCTTGACGCCGGAGTGATCTGGATCAGGTGATGATGGACCAGGATCGGGCTCTGGCTCCAGATCCGCTGGAGGAACAAAAGGCTCCACAACATCCTCAGCACTGAGACAACAGCAGAGGAACGAGCGCTTCATAGCCTTACACATGTTCCTGAGGAAAGAACGAATTCCTTTCCTCTTCTTACATTCTTCTGAAATGAAGAAAACAAAACTGAATTATTAGAAACATCTCTGACGTTAAATTAGGCAATGATATAATGACATAACTTACATTTTACTGTTAAATCCAGAAAGAAAATTTCAGCAAAAGGAAATTAAATGTGATTGTACTGTAGCTAACTGTCTGACGCATGAAATAGCAAAATCTCCATCTGTACACTTTACACTGCCCAGCTTTATTTCAGTCTCACCTGTTGAGCTCTCGTTCAATGATGAAACCTCCATAACCCAGCGGGCACCTTGATGTCAATTTGACGTCAAATATGAGTCAAGACTTGACCAATATACTGTACACACCATTTTAAATTCAGTTTGGACAGCAATTTCTTCCAGTGTTAATTAGGTGAAAATCGGAAGTTAATCCCACACTAAAATTGATTTTATGGATATGTTGGCAAAAAATTTTGACGTTCAATTTACATCAAATCAATGTCATGTTTTAGACATCAAATTGATGTCATATTGACATCACATTGATATCAATATTTAGTAATTATTTTTCTTTAAGTTTAAGTATTTTTTCTTAACTGAGGCCTCGAAACACGTCCATTTGGCATTTCCTTTCGAACTGTGTTGGATTTGTAACATATTTTACATGAATCAATGTTTTAAAATCGTTGTGTTTGCAAAAACAACAATAAAAAAATCTTAAATTATAAAAGTGCCACAATTGTCCCACTAACTATCATGTGGAGGAGTGGCATTTTGCATTAAAATGTAATGTGTTAATTATAAATGCTTATGTTTGTAAATGCTGCGTGACTTTGACGTGTTTTAATGGGCGTGCGCGTTGAACATTCAACTCGATTTCAAACACTGGAGCGCGCAGAGTTGCCATGGAAACGGCGCAGCAAGCAACAGCTGACAACCAACCGACAAGCCGCAAAGCTCCCTCTGTCGCTGTTGTTTTTTACTGCTTTCAGGTGAGTTTAGTCTGTAAAGTTACACAAATAATACACACAACTGTTCCTGACCCCTTTCTTACGTGTAATTGACGCTTCTGTTGAATATTTACTTTATAGAAATGTAACTTTAGCTCTTCGAAGTTCATTAGCATCTCCCAACCGCCTCAGAACAGGTAAGTTAACGTTAACGTAAGCTCTTGTTTATAAAAGTTTGGACTTTTAATCAAATATTTATGGTAGATGACAGGTTTTGATAGTTTTTGTAAAGGTTTTGCTGCCAATTGAATGGGTCATTAGAAGTTGGCTAATTAATTTACAGTAACGTTAAATGTTAATCGATGACATCACTTAACTTACACAGAAAAAAATGCGATCGCGAAAATTGTCTGAAACTGGTTAAAATATTGATAAAAATGTTCTGTGATTTCAGGAAGGACAAAATAACCCCTCTACAACAGAGGGGAAGCTCTCAAGATCCCAACATGTCTGAAGGAAGCTGCTGACAGAGAAGTAACGTTAGGAAACACAGGTGAACTGAAGAAGTTAATTAATCTCATATCCATTTTAACAATATTTTTCACCTATCACATACATCTATCTTCTCTTTATTTTCTCATATTAAATATTTTATTTATTTAATTCATTTTAGAAGGCTTTGACATCCAAATATAAGTGACGCTTTATGAACAATATTAAATGAATAAGTAACTAAAAACATAAATTCTGATACCCTAAGAATAACAGAAATATGTTCTGTATTAAACTTTCTCTTTTCTGAGAAAGATCTTTTTTTTTACCTTTCTTTCTCACATTTCACCTCTGCTGTAGCTTATATCCTTTTAATACACCTGGCATTGTATACTAAATATTGTTTGCTCTGTGATAAATTGTTTATGTTGATGCTTTCCAGGTTGAAGCCCTGCACCGTAGCAGAGTTGGAGTGAATCTCCTATTGAACATCTCTTAAGGTGCTATGAACCATGTGACTAGTAAGTGAAACCTCAAACATACACGTTCAAAAGTTTGGTGTTGGTGTTGTATATCTTTTAAAAAAGTCTCTAATGCCCACCAAGACTGCATTTATTTGATTAAAAGTACAGTAAAGACAATAACATTGTGAAAGAATATTAAAACAGCTGTTTTCTAATTTGAATATATTTTAAAGTGTAATTTATTCCTGTGATCAAAGCTGTATTTTCAGCATCATTACTCCAGTTGTCAGTGTCACATGATCCTTCAGAAATCATACGAATGATTTGCTGCTCAGTTATTATTAATAATGGAAACAGATGTGCTGCTTAATATTGATTTTTTTATTCAACAACATTTATTCAAAATAGAAATCTGATACTACATTAGTCCACTAAGACCTTTGTTCATCTTCGGAACACAAATTAAGATATTTTTTTTAAAATCTGATGGCTCAGAAAGGCCTCCATTCACGAAGCACCATGACGCATGGACGAGAATATGACGTAGAGCCGTCGTTCGGGCATCCAGGAAATGCACGCTTTAGCACCATTTGAGCACTCTAAGCCAAGACCTAAAGCACAATCAATGTAGAATTCAGCAGCTTAGATATGGCGCGTCTTCCTCTGCTTGTAAACAAAGCTCCTCGCTTTCGGCTCTACGTCATATTCTCGCGCATGCGTCGTTGTGCTTCACGAGTTCACGTCAGAGGCCCAGACGGAACACAAGAACTTTTGAATAAAGTCGTTATTTTGATTTTTCTTTTGCGCACAAAAACTATTCTCGTCGCTTCATTAAATTATTGTAGAACCACTGCAGTGAGAATGACTTTTTAACGTCTTAAGTACCTTTTAAGGGTCTTGAGAGAGGAAATGTCATTGCTGCCAATGGAGGCCTTTCTCAGCCATCGGATTTCAACTAAAATATTTTAATGTGTCTGAAGATGAACCAAGGTCTAATGGGTGTCGAACAACATGAGGGTAAGTAATTAATGACAGAATTTACATTTTTGGGTGAACTAACCATTTAATTGAATCCTTATTGGTGCAACTCACCCTATAGTGTGTTTCACGTTAAACATTTTAAAAACGTCCTGCTGTTTTTAGTGACTGAAATAGTGCAGCAGGTGCTACAGTAGCCTACTGTAGTTAACTAGTCATGTATTATTAGAATGGCAGCACAACACAGAAAGTATAACACTAGCTTTAGAGAGTTTAAATTACTTTGTGAATAAATGATGAACAAGTGATGGTTGCTGAAAATAGTATTTATGCTTTAAATGCTGTGAAACACGTAATACAATATTTGCTCCATCTTCATTCAGGTGCTGTACAGCAGTCAAGCCCAGCATCTTCAGAGGCTGATATAAACAAAATCATATGGAGAACTATATCTGCTCCTGACAGATATGGGGGAATGGGCAGCGATTGATCTGTATTCAGATTAGGTGTACATTTATCTACATCAATCATCTTTTCCATGCTATTTTAATTTGCTTTACGTTGTCTCTTGATACAAAATCCTGTATTGTGTGTACCAAAATGCATTAGTATTTTTTACATATAAGCCTGATAAATAAATTGTTCTTGCATTATTACTTTTGGGTCATTATTTTGGTGGTCAAGAAGACATCAATGTGTGGATGTCAAATTGACATCAAGTTTTTGACATCAATTTGATTTGCATTTTTGACCTGTTTTTTGACGTCAATGTTTGATGTCAATTTGACGTCGTTTTGACATCAATTGCCCGCTGGGAAGGCCATATGAAGTCTCTGTTGACTCAACGGGAACTTGACCTGGCAGTGGAGGGCACATCCAATAAAATAAATGCAATAAAAACAATACAAAGCACAATACAAAATACAATACAATACAATAAACTCTCCTCAAAAATACTCCTCCCAGAAATGAAAAGAAAAAATAAATAAATAAAACTCGAACTAAAACTCAAAAATATAACTGTGTAAAGGATATATCCTGCGATGTCCTTGTCTCCTCTCAGAAATCCTCCGAACAACTTCAAAATGTCAATATCCGCCCAGAAAATATTCAGCAAAAGTTTGTGAATTCGCCTCTCTCTCAACAAGATCACGATCGGTGCGCGTGTGTAGCAACTTGAATCATTCATATGAGCAGAGCGTGACCGCGCATCGATCTGAACACATTTATTGAATAGTTACAAACTTATAATGCCATAGATGTTTCTGCATGCATCAAAATGTGTTGGTAAATACTTTAATTTGTAAATTTATTTTTTTCTACATATTGCTATAGGCTATTATTGCATATTAATTAAATTAATAAATAATGTTCCCTTGTATTAGTTTAATGGTGATTTTTTTAGTTCTTATTATTTTAACTTTTTTCAGGGTATTAAAACGTAAGTTTATAATTGTGGTTTTAGTTGAGTTTCATACTTCAGGCTTTTATGGCGTTTAACCATGGAAAACCAAATCTATATTTATTGCATTAATTTACAATCAATTGAACTAAAGCTGACACGAGGTTTGTAGGCATATAATTACAAACTAAAGTCTATGGATGTTATCTATTTCTAAAGTAAGCTACAGTACATAGGATACAGGCTATGTGACAAAGTTTCTGCGCGACAGCTCTCTGGCACGGTGTAATCATAGACCGTAAAAAATACGTAATACGTCAGTGTCCAAATTTCACGCTTCATTTCGTTCACTTCTTGCTTATATAGTGTACTCAACTGCCATGCACTATATAGGGATTAGTGAATCAGTAAACAGGTGAGCGATTTCGGAGGAGACAGTAACCGAGTCGACACCGAGAGTCGATTCCTGTCCTGGAGTCGACCCCGACTCTGCAGAGTCGAGGAATCGACTCTTTTGGAGTCGACTCCCCATCACCATCACTTCTATTCGGATCACTTCTTTCCTGAGTTACTTACGGCATGCTTCCAACGGTCATCTTGCGAACTGTTTACCTGTTCGTACATCTAAAATTTGAAGACCAGTTTTTGCATAGGTGTTTTATTACATTGGATGATCTACCCACTTAATAGCGCATGACAGGTGAAAGTGTTTATGAGTAATTCGTATTTGTAGTTAAATCTGTCTAAACTTTTTGTATTCGCGACAGTCGAGCTAGCATGTTTGCTTCGAAACATTGTTTAGCATATAGTAAATGCGCATGTTTCCAATTTGGAGCTGATTTAGTTGAAATCCACAACATAATCAATTTTCATATAGACTCATATAAACTAAAAACTAATATTTTTTGCATTTCAGCGACAGTCGGTAGATTGAAGCCGTTTCAGCTGCAGGGCGCCATCGCTGCTTTAAGGTGAGCTGTTTTTCTTTTCATGTTTAATGAAAGGGTAACCTGTTTCTGTCGAATGTTTAACCTGTAGTGCACATTTAGATAATGAAAGGGCTACTTTGTAACTTTCAAGTATTAGTTCATCCACTCAGGACGACTTTTGTTACAACTAACTTATCCTTTATTGTTGCCCTTTCACACTAATGAGCATTAGTTACACTGTGTGAAGACCCTATTTAAAACCATAAAACTGTAATTTGTAAAACTTTAAACACTAGTTAAATAAATAAATAAATACAACTGTCATAAAAACAGAATCGTGGCCTATTACATTTTTCAAAGCATTGACTGACCACTGGGCGGCGCACTAGTCCAACAATTGTTTCAGAAAGGTGATGTAACAAACGCATTTATTATTATATTTTATATGTAAAATGTTATAAATTAAGCTAACCAGATTTCTGAAATGGAAACTGGCGACATTTTGTATTTGCAAAATATCATTGAAATCTCACTTGTCCATAAAAACGGGGGACACATTTTTTTTTTTACTTTCAAATATTATTTTATGTTTGTGCTTGTGGAAATTGATAATTACTATTCCTAATTGGGCATATTACTTTGCATTTTAGGCTCATTTTGAGCACAAAGTATGTACTTTTGAAATATTTTTGTTAGTCAAATTCATGACTAGAAGACATGACTTCACTTGACAAGAAGACCTGGCTGCTAGTGTCTTAGTATAATGAGCCAGGTTGCTTATTACATTTCAGTGTAATAGATTTGTGATTCATTCCTAGTTGTTTCTTTACCTTTTCTACATGAGAAAAGGTTCAGATGAAAACAGTAACCACAGCTCATAAGAACCATGATGTTTGTCTATTGTACAGGAAATGACATCAGAAGACCACCATTTACTCTTCAGTTCTTTGTACAGTGCAGGAAAGGTAATTTCCTTCTAATTGTTTTCTTAACTAGACATTGAAAACCCATAAAGACTTAGATTCAGATTTGTCATGAAGTATAGTTTTTTCTGCAGACTGAACCATGTGACCACTAAGCTACTCCTCGTTAGTATAGTGGTAAGTATCCCCGCCTGTCACGCGGGAGACCGGGGTTCGATTCCCCGACGGGGAGATGCAAATATTTTTGCCTAGTTAATATTTATATTTATTACAATGTAATAATACGGTAATTGCATTACTACAGCAAGGCTTTCAAAGCAATTGGAAAAAAAAAACTAACATCACAGTACTACGGCCAAATACATGTGTATTTACAAGTAAACTGATTCAGGTTGCCTACATGTTGCACATGTAAAAAAATATACAATATTAAGTGGACATTGTAGAATATACATCACAAAAAATGGAAGTATGTACAAAGCAAATTGATTATACAGTCAACTGTCACAACAATGTAACTAGTACCTGTTCAGTGATGTCTGAATATAAATGTGTATATCCTTTGTTAAATCTATCAAACAGTGAATAAAGTAAGAAAATAACTAATTTACATTTCCCGTCTGCTAAAATGTCATGGCTGTTAGAAACATTATTTAGCTGTTTTTGTTCTGTTTACACAGTGAACTCCTGAGCTATGCCAGATAGATAAGCCTTTCATGGTCCAGGTCAGTAAGATTAATTCAAATATCATAGATACAAATCCATGCATTGTATTCCATAAAAAATAGCTGCTTTTATAATGATTATTACCGTGTTATTACTATGTATTTCAGGCTTAGTCAGCAAAGAAGGGTCATGGAGCTCCTCGTTAGTATAGTGGTAAGTATCCCCGCCTGTCACGCGGGAGACCGGGGTTCGATTCCCCGACGGGGAGACCAAAAGCTTTTCCTTGTATGACATATACAGCCATGAATTTTGTATGGGCCTATTCGTTTTTTTGTATTACACCGTATTGAATCTCTTGAAAGAAAGTGACACAATTTACAGTGTAAACAGTAGTTGTTTTATTGGTCTTTTAATACTTGCATGGAAGTGCCGTCTTGCAGTGAATATGGCAGGCAGGGTTATTTTGGTACATTTGCCAGGAGCCAAAATAATGTAATTTAATGATATGTACACGTTGAGTCTTAAAAGTGCTGAATGTAAGTTTTTGATTGTACTAAAGCTTAAAAATACCATAGTATGTTTGCAGATATTTAGGTGCTGAGTTCATATACTTATTTCTCCGAAAAACAATGCTACAGCCAGTTAATCTGCTTTGAAATGTGCGTTCCGTGTTTGTTTGGTCTGTGCGATAACGCACGTTACCAATTTACCCAATAGTATTTCCACACCCCAGGTTGCCAGTTGGCGGAAAACACAGCAGTGTAAGCCAGCGCAAACTGGGTCAGAGATCGCAGATTCTACCCGACCTAAAGATGAACGGAAGCACATTAAAATGTGGATAAATCAACTGATCAACTTATATTGTGTAAGTCTCCTCGCCTTCCATTGACAGTTGCTCTCGTTCCTGTTGCGTGTCAAACTCAAACTGGCAACCCGGCGTCAAATCTGAGGAGAAGGGGGCGGGGCAAACAATATTTTGAATGTACCCATTTCAACCACTAGCTGTCATTCTTTTACACAGCACCTTTAATGATGCTTTAAATTTTTTCCGGAAGTATTATTTTTAATGGAATGTAAGTGATGTACTTAAAGCAGTGCTTGACTATGGTATCAAACGTTCTTGACACAAATGGCAGAATTGCCTATTTTATCAATTGCTTGTTTTAAGAAACAAGTTTGTCAGTTAATAGAATTCATATTACATTATAGACTTTACCACGTTACTGTACAGTACTGCATACAGCATAGGGATGTGACGGTGAGGAAATTTTCCCACCGGTTAATTGATGTGTGACAACACCGGTAATACCGGTATCACCGGCGGAGGCTTTTAAATCACTAATTCTATCTAACCGAAAGTAACATGCACACGACCGCTCTGAACTGAAAACGCGCCAGGGCGCACACACCGTGAATGACAGCTCGTCTGTAAATGCGTGCTCTGTGAGGCCATGGGTGCGTCTCAATCAGTTCCCTAGTTCAGTAGTCAGGGCACTGATCAAGCATTGATCAGTCTATGATTGAAATGCACGCCATGAATGAATAACAGTTCGTCCGTGAAGCCTTGTTTATACTCGATGCGCCCGCATGAGCGCGAGGGTGCGCGCGGCAAAAATAAATGGGTGCAGTCAGCGTAGCGCGGAGGCTCTCACTGCGGAGCCAGGCAAAAGTAAACAATGCGCGCTCTGTGCGGCCGTGCACATTTTACTTTCGGTTTTGAATTAGCGCCAATTCGGCTGCGGGTTGCTTGAATTGTGGGTTCATTAGCCTATTATTTTTAATGAAAAACACAACAACAAAACAAATGACAAACTCCCTTAAATAGGCGCTTTTAGGTTTCGCATTGAAACCAAATCTTCCGCGATCATCTCAGTCAGCTCCTCACTCTTAAATCTGATGAATGACTCCTGCCGCTGCCGAGACTCACGGTCGGATCCTGCTTTATTAAGCAGATACGTTACATTTTAGTTTGTATTGTCTGTTTTCTAACTGAACTAAATTATTTTATTACTATAAAATAATCAAAAAGACGGTAGGCGGTGCCACGGTGGGCAAGTGATGTAACCGGTGTTGAGTCTGGACACCGGTAACAACGACAACACCGACTATCGTAGCAAGCCTATTTTTTACAGCATATAAATTGAAGCAATAACACTGTAAAAGTTATGGTGGCACATTATTTATACATAGGAAGAACACTTGTGATTGTTAACCAATCAAATGGAAAGGTTGCATGTTAAAGGGGGGGGGGAATCACTCAGTTTCAGTCAGTCTCATGTCAATCTTGAGTACCTATAGAGTAGCACTGCATCCTGCATATCTCCGAAAAGTCTTTATTTTTATTATAATTATAAAAGAAAGATGCGCTGTTCCGAGTCTTTCCGGAAAAAGCCGTGCGGCTGGGGGCGTATCGTGTGGGCGGAGCTAAAGAATGTCGAGCGCGCGCCGCTGTTACTGTGTTGAGTGCGTCTGAAAGCTGCGTCATCCCTAAAAGCGGGGAAAAACTTTATTCAACATAAAAAATGGCTTTTAATCAGATACAGCCATACATCTATGATCCGGAATCAGACCCAGAGGCTGAAGTTGAACAGGAGCAGCAGCAAAAACGACTAGAGCAGGACGTCGACTATGTGGTATAAGTTACACTAACTATATAATATGTTTAGCGGCTTGTGTTATTTAGAACACCATGTCAAGCGCGAGTGTTACAATGTGTGTGTGTGTGTGTGTGTGTGTGTGTGTTTACACGTGGTTTGTGAAGACATGATTTGTAGTAAGCGGACTGGTTTTGCGCGTCAGGCTAGTGTTTACATAGAAAGACATGGAATAGTAGCGCATTTGAATGAAGAACCGCGCTTATTTAGTTCAACATATTTCCCCATTCTTTGTGTATTGTTGTTTGGAGTGCTTTTACAATACACAAACATACACATATAGTGGCCAGCTAAACAAATGTACACACACTATACATCGCATGCTCCATTGATCAATACGTGATCATGTTTGGGCTAAAGTTACTTGATGGGCATAGGCAAAAACAGACATTTGAAGCAGTCAAACCTGCGGTTCCAACGTTGGGACCTTTATCGTTGGGACCGCTCCATCCTTCAGTATTAGGCGATCTGAAAATCCGGCGTCGAACTGGGCCTTGTTTATAAAACAATCGGCACCGAAATGCAGGGAACAGACATAAATATTTGCGCAACTCAGTTGTTGATCCGGAAAAGCAAATTCCATCTGTACGAGCCAGCGCTCTGATGGGCGTAGCCTATTGCTTTCACGCTCTCTCTCTCTCTCGCGCGCGCTCTTCCGGTAGAATTGTCCGTACGGCCCATACAAGGAAATTCCGCCCTGTTGACGTCAAGCGGACCCATGATCGAAAAAAACTTTCCGAAACTTATGACTAACAGGAAGTACTAATTTTGGCAAAGAAATACTCCCATTAAACGTCCACCTTAGCTTATGAAACGGTGTCAATGTTTAGCATGGGAATCCAAGTCTTTAACAGTGCCAAAAGATCAGTATGCATGAAACAGCATTTCACCCCCCCTTTAAGAGATTTTCAATATCAATTTTACTAAACGTTTCGAGGTCATTCATGAAGAGATTTGTCAGCCAGGTCTCGTTACAGTGTCTTCACCAGCAAGTTAACAGAGATCTAGAAGCTCATGCTTGCCTTTAGAGCACACAATGTTCCACTTGTTCATCCAGTAATAGCCTAAACTTGTGAACCATGTATTAAGCCAGATTTATCTAAATCTGTATCTGTTCCAGTAACTTAAAATAGCAAGTGAGGTGAAGTAGCTGTTCCCATTCTGCTGTAAGTGAAGGACATTAGATGTCATCCAAGTAACATACTATCCAAAAAGCACAAAGGTTCTGTTTAGTCATGCTTTTAGTCATTAATACAATTAGTCAACCTTCGTCACAGTTCAGTTACTTATATGTGTACAACAACTTTGGCATTTGAATGTTAACAAAGAGTAAATCAATTTAAAGATTTTCTTAATGCCGATAGAATGCTTAAAGGGAAGATTCTTGAAAAATAAAAATAAATTAGTCATTGCATTAGAGAAGCATATGAAATAGAAATAAAAAAATAAAACATATATACATTTGACAGTTGTTCAGATGTGCATAGCCCAGATTAGTTTGATCAATTTGAATTGGTTTACCCATGCAAGACATGACAGTTCATTTACAAGAGACACATCTGAATTACACTTGAAGTAGTCCAATCTGCAGACGTTTTATAAATTAACAATTAGTTGTTACCCATACATTCTATGCTAACTTGTTTTATTTCATTTCTAAATATATTTATAATACTAATCTGCTGTATGCTACAAAGTACATATCAATATTTCTCTTTCAGAAAAAAACTAAGAACAATATAAATAAGGTTTAAAAGGGAGGAAAAGCATGATTTCACATTTTAACAATTCAATTCACAATACAACTTTACAATTCTACTGTAAAGTCAACATGAAACTGTAGAAAGTTATATTTCGATTTTGAAAGCAGTTTCATGTTAACTTTAAGGCAAAAATAAAGCCCGTTTAGATAGAAAGTCTGTTTCCACATCGTTCAGGATTCATACTAGGATCTATCGCTAGACGCAGTATTTATTTTTCCGGTATTTACACACTGTAATCTATGTGTTTGAGTAATATAAATGGATGAGATATATTGACAAATTGGATAAACATTAAATAAATAATACTACTAAAAACAAATGCCCTTATCCTCCACAAAATGCATCTGCTTTCATGTTTTAAGGGCTTAAATTGAAATCGAATCTGTATAAAACAGGACAAACATGCACGTTCCAGGTTTTCCTTCTCACCAAGTTCATAAATACAACTAAATACAAGTTTGTTACAGGTATGATAGTGCAATTTCAGTAAAGCATGCAAGGACATTCTCCACGGCCCTACGACTGGTTACAGAGTGCTATGAGAGGAAAGGCGTCACAGTGTAAATACTGAATGCATACAGATCTCCAGGCCTTGAAATACAGCTTTCATAAAATACATCGATTTAAAGCATTATTTTGCTAATGGCATGTGTGTGTTGGCAAATAAGTAAGGGATAATCCACAGCTAGCTGTGCATTAAAGCAAAGAACCGCCAGACGCGAAGCGGAGTGCATTAAGTGCAGCTAGCCGTGGATTATCGCGCTTACGCCATGGTCATTTGCCAACATTAAAGCGGTTATTGATGTTTGCAGCGCAATCTTTGACCGGAAGGGTACAATTGATGGTTATTTTCATCAGCTATGGCTCGAAGATCTAGCATTCTGCACGCTTTGAATCGGACACGGAGATAAAGTAGTGCGTAAGATTACTTTTATTTGAATGAATGAATCATAGCGTTTATTTGAATTAATTATCGAGAGAGAGATTCGTACCTGCGTCTGTTCAGCATCTCTCTTAACAACCAAGATGTGCGTTTATTACTTCAAAATAGCGATGTAACCCCATCGTTGCTGATAAATATAATGTAGTGATCCAGTAGCTCAGCTATTTTATGACTAAAAGTTGAGGGCGGCTTTCAAGTTTCTGTGCTCCTGAATGATTGTGTGTGTGCGCGGTGCGATCTCCGCTCTCTGTATGCGAATGACGTAGGCCTAAGGCCGTGTGTCCACCAAGGGTTTTTTCACACAGCTGGCTGGCGTATTCAATTGTTTACAATGGGAGCGTCGCGTTTTTAGAACGCCATGAGCGTAACGAGGCGCTGAGCGAGTATTTCACGCTCAAGCGCTGTTACAATCCACGCCTGTCCCGGACTCCGTTTCCCAGAATCCTCCCTGTCTCACACCTGAACTCACTTCCTTATCGTCTCTCCCCGGATTCCCTGCACCTGTTCGTCATCATCTACACTCCTTTATATTGACTCACTCCTCTGCACTCATTGTCCGTTCTCGTTTGCGTTACCTTGTTGTTTGGTTGTGTCCTGTTTCTGTACTCTACTATTAGTTGTATTAAACCCATCTATTATTTAAAGTCTGCATCCTGTTTTCCTCGCTGCTTAACCTGACTTTAACAAGCGCTGAGCGCTCAGCGTTTTTTACTGGTCGCCGAGAGTTGAAGAATGTTCAACTTTGAGCAAAACACAGCGCTCATCACAGTCAATTTTCACCCAGCCATCCAATCACAATGGAGGAGGGGTGGGACAAATACAACACCGACCAACCGCCACATTCTGCTTGTACAACATCAACAGATGATAACGAGCAGCATAATAACAGAACAAAATAATTTAAAACAAGAGCCAGAGCAACTACTTTACATTGTATCAGCATTTTATATATAGCTAATCAATACAGAAACAAACTATCTGTGAAATTAGATACTAGTAACACTTTCCGCGGATGTCTCAACTGAAAAAAATTCTGCGCTGTCAAAAACGCTCTCAAGCGCCCACAGCGAGGCGTTTTCAGCCAGCTAAAAACGCTTTGGTGGACACGAGGCCTAAGTGTGTGTGCTTCAATGAAAACAGCGCATTAATATAGAACGGGGATTCAACTGACTTGGAACTACCTGTGCATTAAACGATTTTATTGCACACCTTCCAGCAAATCAGAATTGAGTTTTCAGGCAGACCATGGCATAATTGTACAATATTGTATGAATGATGTGTTAGGATTGCAGTTGCATAAATCGTAAACCTGCGCATTATGGAATCGGCAGGCTGGCTTTGGACATAGAGCTTTGCACGCTACACATTTATGGACAGAATCTTGGCTGCTTTCTAACAAAGAGCTTTATTTTGTCTAATAATATGGACGTAGATTCAGTGTGTGATGCCAGGACGTTCATCAGTTCTTTTGACATCAGTGCTTTAATGTGTCACATTAGGCAGTGTTTGAAAGTCATGTGGTATTGAGATCTTTTTTCTCTTAAATAACAGCAAACAGTATGAATTTACCACTATAGGACTAGTTAGGGAATGATGGATGTTAGTTAACACATATACAGAACGTGCCGCTATATTCAGCATTTTGTGTCCATGTGTATTTAAGTTCCTTTCAGTAAGAACTCGCTAGTGTTTAGTGTGTTAGTTTTTCATTCTCCACCAGTGAACCGACTCCTGATCTCAGAGACCAGACCAAATACTTGTTACAGTTTTAGACTAAATCATGCGCTTTGTTACTTTCTGAAAGTGTACAGAGAAAATCAGTTCACCCTCAAATTATGTCTTTGACTGAGTGTTGGAAGTGGAGCTATGGGTGCAGTTATATGTACTGAACCCAGGGAGAGTGACCTTGCCATATGTATAGATGTCACGGTCAGATCCCTTGTTCATCCTCTTTACCAGGTTCTTCTCGTATAATAATGGGTGGTAGGCACCGAGGGTGCAGGCAGCATCACTGAAGCGCTGGTAGTAGTGGCACAGCTCGGTTTTCCGTCGCGACGGTAGGAACTCGTACACATGTACCACTTCACACAGCGACATCATTAAAACTGTGCCTATGGAGGTAGAAGGGGAAAAAATATAGATACACACTGTAAAGTTTCAGGAATGACAACCGCATTTAAATACAGGAGTGAACCCACTAAATTATCACTCCAGAAATATCAATGATTGACACCGTGGTAACCATAATTCACTTGTAGAATGTGGTTGTCACTTCGGTAAATTACTAAACTCTGTGTGTACAGAACAGGATTAAACCCTAGAAGAAGAACTGACAGCCAAATTTAGCTGAGGTGTGCACGATTTTTCTGTTTTTTGTTTTTTTTTAAACTTACCCAGCAGGCCTGATGAGGGTGGGTTTTTTTGTATAGTCTCGGCCATATTGTCTTGTATTCGCTGCCACAGCTGCCATTCCATCCGTGGGTGTAGAATATAAAATGGCTGTTGAGGGTGCAAGCGTCGATATCGCTGATACTGTTTAAATATTGGGTAATCTGTCTTGTTGAACCACTGAAAGCAAAACAAAGTCAAGTCAACTTAATTTATATAGCGCTTTTAACAATGCAGGTTGTTTCAAAGCAGCTTCACAGTGTTAAACAGGAAAATAATGCAACATAATTTTATTCAGCCGTATAGCCATTTTGGAGAAAACTGTGATGTCATCAGTTCATTTCAATTATCATACAGTGGCAGTGTGGGCTTTAGATCAGTAATTAGATCAGTAATTTAGTTTATATGGTTAATTTAGTTTATTAATGAGATTTATTTGGATATTTAGTTGAAAAATTTAGTGTCCCCAACTGAGCATGCCAAGCCAGAGGCAACAGTGGCAAGGAAACCAAAACCCCATCAGGTGACCTAATGGAGAAAAATAAACCTTGGGAGAAACCAGGCTCAGTCGGGGTGCCAGTTCTCCTCTGGCCAATTAACAAGCAGCGTATGATTATTATTCTGGCAACTTTACAGGAGGAATATTTAATTTCACCCAAACTGAATTGATGAAATCTGGAATGCTTACAAATATTAGTTAAAAACATGAAACAGTATGTAATCAGTGATGTATTTTGGAATGGAAAAGAATACTCAGCGAGAAAAAAAACCCTACTTTACTGTACTGCTTCTAAGTGGTGTTCTGATATAAATTGTGTCCAGCTGTAACATTTGTACTAACTAAATGTATTAGTTTTTTACGATTGCTTAAGCACAATTTTAAAATCAAGGCTCGTTTTGTCAAAACACTACACAGAATTCACACATCCACACACACAAGTAGCAGAACACCTCAGTTCTTTTGCAAAATGAAATGCTTCTTTCAAAATGTTACAATAATTGAACAAAACCCAATTTTGACACCACATGACACACACATGGTTCAAACGATCTGATTCTGTTTGATTAATTTACACACTGCTCTTCTCAATCTTAAACACTTTAAAATGTTAGAAAAACTTAGAAAAAAGTTCTACTTTTCTAATGATATAATCTGGGTTTGATTTTTTGCAGAGATATTGTTAAAGTAAAGTTTATGAATATATTGACCAAACAGTACTGATAAGACCAGTACTGCCTATTGATGAAAATATTTATTTCTCTCCACACTCTAAAATCATTCGATTCATTCATGCATTTTCAAAGGTTTGTTTTTTATATCTGCTGAGGTTGGGCTGAACTCTGTCCAGCCTCTCTCAATGTCAACCCATGGGTAGTGAGTACTCATGGTCAACCAAGATTGCGCGAATCACATCTGATAAATTTGGTCCCTGTCTTCTTTGTCCACATCCTACTCTAGGTCTACCTCTTCCTACCCCCCTCTCCCCCCTTCCCCTCTCTTCCCCTCTCTACCCCTCTCTGCCATTCTCTTCCCCTCTCTACCCCTCTCTTCCCCTCTCTTCCATTCTCTACCCCTCTCTTCCATTCTCTACCCCTCTCTTCCCCTTTCTTCCATTCTCTTCCTCTCTCTTCCCCTCTCTACCCCTCTCTGCCATTCTCTTCCCCTCTCTACCCCTCTCTTCCCCTCTCTTCCATTCTCTACCCCTCTCTTCCATTCTCTTCCTCTCTCTTCCCCTCTCTACCCCTCTCTGCCATTCTCTTCCCCTCTCTACCCCTCTCTTCCCCTCTCTTCCATTCTCTACCCCTCTCTTCCTCTCTCTTCCCCTCTCTACCCCTCTCTGCCATTCTCTTCCCCTCTCTACCCCTCTCTTCCCCTCTCTTCCATTCTCTACCCCTCTCTTCCTCTCTCTTCCCCTCTCTACCCCTCTCTGCCATTCTCTTCCCCTCTCTACCCCTCTCTTCCCCTCTCTTCCATTCTCTACCCCTCTCTTCCATTCTCTACCCCTCTCTTCCATTCTCTTCCCCTCTCTACCCCTCTCTTCCCCTTTCTTCCATTCTCTTCCTCTCTCTTCCCCTCTCTACCCCTCTTCCTCCACGGGCTCCACCTCTCATCCTCACTCTTCCTCTTACTGCGACACTGCCTTCCATTTTTGTTGAAGACTGGTGAACTTACCTGTTGCCTTTTTATAGTGCTTAAACCTGATTGGTGTGTCTACAATTAAGCACCAGTGTGTGTGCACACCTGGTGGCTGTGTTTAACCAATTGGTTCATGGGTGTGTTCATTTGAAAGCCTTTGCTTTGAAATTGCGAGGAAATGACATCATGATAAATTTCTGTGTCAAATGCATGCAAGTGTGTTTAGTGTTTTGCAAATCACTGTGTGTAATGTTTTGCAAAACGTGTGAAGCTGACAATGTGCTTACAGTTGTGCAAATCTAAGAATTTGCAAATTGTGCGAAAGTTTTAATTTTAGTGCGTAAGCAATTGAACTGTAATGACTGTGTGCTAGGAAGAAGAAGAAGAAGAAAAAAAGCTTAGCATCTCCCCCGTCGGGGAATCGAACCCCGGTCTCGCCCCTAGACTAACGAGGAGAGGCTTAGTGGTCACATGCTTCAGGATGCACAAAAACTAGGAATTAAGCAAAGCCCTTTTTGAACCGAAATTACCCGGAACAATTTGTACCAGCAACTTTTTTACAGTAACTTTTTTCCCCCCAGACCTGCTACTGTCTGCGTTTCCACTGCAGTCTAAAGTACCAAAGATTAGGCAAATTAGTCCTGTGATGTAGGACTGCGCGCGACTGTTCCTCCCAGTCAGCGACGGACAGGAATCACTTTTGTGCGACACTGTCTGCAACAATAACAAGGAGGAGATTAAAACAGCGCTGCTTTTGCTGGTTATGTATTGGTTTACTAAAGATGTAATTAACAAAACGGCAGAAAAGAGACGAGCACTGATACTAAAGCGTATTCTGAAAGCTCGTAAAGCTAGATTTAAAATAAGACAACGTAGGTTATAATCAGCTTTTAAGGACATTCCCGTGCGATGGCTGAGACGAACACGCGCCATCAGACAGAAAGAGCAAGACTGATTTTTACTGAACGCAGAACGCACCTCGCAAAAGACTTAAAAATGCTGGTTGAATGAAATAAAATGCTGCATGAGTTCAACCAATCAGCACGTTCAGCGCTCAAGTCCCACTCCCGAAAGTTCCTGAACTTTGAAAAAGTACTACCTCGGGAGCAGGGCCGTTCGGAGGGGGAAATATTTACCCGGAACATCATTTAGATCCTGGTTCCTGCAGTTGAAACACACCGAGTACCACTCCAAAGTTCCTAGTTCCTGGGGAAAGTTTCCTGGAATCTGGAGTTTGCCAAATGCTAGAAAGTGGAATAGTGAGCTCTTACCTCCCGTAGATCAGCGGAATAAGGGCCAGGATCCCAGCTCACTAAAATCCCTGCACTGTACAAAGAACTGGAGAGGAAATGGTGGTCTTCAGATGCCATTACCTATGAAATAAACAGACATTATGTTTTTTTTTAAAAGAGATTGCTACTACATGTCATTTTAACCTTTCCCCAGTTAGCAAACAATTTACCTGGGAATTGATCAGTCGCACTGTTGTTTTAGAGCCCACATCTTTCTCAAAGCCTGTTGTTGGTGCGGCATTGAACCGTATCACTGCATCATGTGTATCTAGATTTCAGGGATTTTTTTTAGTAATAATGCCTCATTCATACATAAAATACTTTTTTATAGTATCAAAGAATGATGCCATATCCACAAAAATAAAAATAGATATATATGCACACACATCTCGATCAAGCATAACATTGTGTTGGTCCCCCTTTTGCTGCCAAAACAGAGCTGATCCGTCGAAGCCTGGACTCCACTAGACCCCTGAAGGTGTGCTGTGGTATCTGGTACCAAGATGTTAGCAGCAGACCTTTAAGTCCTATAAGTTGCAATGTGGGGCCTCCATGGATCGGACTTGTTTGTTCAGCACATCCCACAGATGCTCGATTGGATTGAGATCTGGGGAATTTGGAGGCTCAAACTCGTTGTGGTTTTCAAATCATTCCTGAACCATTTTTGCTTTGTGGCAGGACGCATGATCCTGCTGATAGAGGCCACGGCCACCGTTTCCATGAAAGGGTGTACATGGTCTGCAACAATAATTAGGTAGGTGGTACGTGTGAAAATAACATCCACATGGATGGCAGGACCCAAGGTTTCCCAGCAGAACATTGCCCAAAGCATCACACTGCCTCTGCCTGCTTGCCTTGTTCCCAGTGTGCATCCTGGTGCCATGTGTTCCCCAGGTAAGCGACGCACACGCACCCGGCCATCCACGTGATGGAAAAGAAAATGTGATTCATCAGACCAGGCACCTTCTTCCATTGCCCTGTGGTCCAGTTCTGATGCTCACATGCCCACTGTTGGCGCTTTCGGCGGTGGACAGGGGTCAGCATGGGCACCCTGACTGGTCTGCGGCTTTGCAGGCCCATACGCAACAAACTGCGATGCACTGTATATTCTGACACCTTCCCATCAGAACCAGCATTAACTTCTTGAGCAATTTGAGCTACAGTAGCTCGTCTGTTTGATCGGACCACACGGGCCAGCCTTCGCTCCCCACGTGCATCAGTGAGCCTTGGCCGCCCATGACCCTGTTGCCGGTTCACCACTGTTACTTTCTTGGACCACTTTTGATAGATACTGACCACAGCAGACTGGGAACACCCCACAAGAGCTGCAGTTTTGGAGATGCTCTGACCCAGTCGTCTAGCCATCACAGTTTGGCACTTGTCAAAGTCGCTCAAATCCTTACGCTTGCCCATTTTTCCTGCTTCTAACACATCAACTTTGAGGACAGAATGTTCATTTGCTGCCTAATATATCCCACCCACTAACAGGTGATGAAGAGATAATCACCATAATGTTATGCTTGATCAGTGTATGTATATATATATACATATTCTTTCTGGAAATTCAAGGCAAAATGCTTTATTATTATAAAACCATATAGTAATGTCTAGTGATGTAAATTACTTGGTTGATGGATGCAAAACAATATAGGATTATTTAAAACAAAAAATTCTGCCATCAATGCAATGTAAAAACAAAGGTTTTTAAAAAAAAAATATTCTAAAAACAGTACAAAGAGATCCAGATTATTTTGAGAATTATAATGGATTACCTATTTCCTTTCCTAGTCCAGAGTTTTTGAGAGAACCTGCAGATGATACCACTGCACAGGTCTTAAACGGGCCAATATCAGTGGTTATTTGGCGCTGAGGTAACTGAGAGGCCCAGGGCAACCCAGAAAATGGCTCCATATCTGGTGTTAAAGTTGCAATCTGAACCATCTCCTTGATTTGACAAAGAAGTTCAGGGCCACTGAGTTTGGAACGATGTGCTGCATTCTCAGGTCCAGGGTACTTAACTCCATATTTATTCATTGCCTAAAATAAAAACAAAAAAGACTGATAGATAGGTATATCACATTTGTAAGTAGTGGTAGGTAGGGCTTTGTCTATTTTCACCAAATACTAATAACCCACTTTGTTGGCAGAGGCTATTTACACTAACTTCGCCTTCTACTGAGATTGAGCCAGACAAAATTACAAAAGAAACCCATCTGATGTCATATGATGGTGTGGAGAGTAAGACGGGTGGCGTTAGCTTTTGACGCAACCAACCTGAGTTCAAATAAAAATGTTTTCCGGACTTAAGGCACAGGGACAAGTAATTGTCACAATAAGGCGACATCCATTGATGATTTTAATAAATTTAATCATGTACACTGATACCAGTAGAGCTTCTTCATCAGAGGATTATGTAAAATGGATTAACTGAAGAGACTTCATGCCTTGCTGATCAGTTTTTATATAGTAAAGGCTTTTAGATGTCTTTTTCAGTTTGGCTCACCTGATAGTTCTGCACCACCTTCCTCAGCCTTTTTCCCAGCATGGTGCTTGACATCTCCTCATTCCAGACCTCTCCGAGTGCTCCATTAGGCCCAAAAACAACAGCATCCCCACTTGCAGCACCCACATCTCCTCTCCGTTGGCCTCCAAAAATAGTCTCTAGAGCACGTCTCAGCGGTTGCGCCAAAAGCCAATAAAATAACCCATGCTCTCTTCTTTTGGCCCTGAGGCTGCGGTCCTTAGAACTGCTCTCCAGTGAGTAGTTAGAAGATGACAGGATGGGAATAGGCTTCTGAGGATCTCCAGGAATGACACCTGGGAGCTTTTGAGGGTCAGTATACATGGGTTTTGACCCTCCTGTTCCCCGCAAGACCTTCGATAGATCAATGGCACTTTTAGTAAGAATGTATTTTTAATTTTTTACTTAATAGAGTGCTGCAGGGATGACGTAAATTTGTAAGCCAACCTGGAAGTTAGCATCACTCTGGTTCCCTGAAAAAGAAGCCAAAAGCATTTTTTTCCAATGACTTTTGGATTATTGCCGAAAATGAGCTCATTCAAACTTTATTTAAAATCTACAAATTGGAAAGTTTAAGTTAGAATAGTTTGCAAGAGCGCGATTACAAACACAAGGCTGTTAGAACGGACTAGCGAGTAGATGACTTTTCCTCTTTGTGATGGATGTTTAACTCTTTCCTCGCCAGCGTTTTCTAAAAAAGTTGCCTGTCAGCGCCAGCATTTTTGATCATATTCACAAAACTTTCATGGCCCCCAAAATATTTTGCTGTATGAATATGCAGAGACTCTGCTTTCAAAAAACCCTTCATTCTTTTATTTTATCAACACTTGAATGTAAGTATCATTATACCAACATGAGAAAATCATGTTTTCGTCAAAGACTTCATCCGGATTTAATTCAGAATGATGATAAAAACATGGATCGAGTAGATCCAGCCCATCAACACCCCAAAAGCTTGCACAGTCGTATACCTCTTTGTGGATTCGACATTTCATTTTGTAATATTAGACAGTTCCGGTTTATATGCAGTTGAGTGTTTGATGATCACTTTAGCTTACTTGTGTGCAAGCAATCTACTATCCGTTTACAGATCTTCTTCACTTGTTTTTCAATCCTGAGATGCTCAGTTTTTCAATCCTAAAACTTAATTGGGGGAAAGAGTTAATGCCTCCCAACAATCTCTGTACTCTAATTTTAGCCACTTGTTAGCAAATGCCTTTTTATACAATCTTGTCACAACTGCGGTACTGTTGATGTATTTTATATCATAGAATAAAACACAGATATATCTATACCTACTGACTTTGGGATGATGGAACTGGATGTGCAATTAGTTTTATTGTTTTAGGAATCATTCCTACAGCACTCTATTGTGCAGATTTGATAGAGCAGAAGGCAGCATGGGGAAAGGAATCTCTTTGACATACCTTAACAATTGCGTGCGCTCTTGGTTGAGCTCGGGTTCTCGCCTTCACCCCAAAAATGGCATCTGTGACAGGTATGCTGTTTTCAGCGCAAAAGGTGTAAAGGAGAGCCATAGTCATACAGAACAGAGCCATGCACAGGGCTCCTCGACGGGCCCGACGTCTCAACCGCCAGATTAGGCTAACACGATCCATGGCAGCCCCTGGGATCTGGATAGTGAATCACAGACAATATCAGGAATTTAAATAATGCAGCTGCATAGAAGCAAATGAACAGGTTCAGCTGAATAGAAGACATTAGAAAATACACTGAACAAAATTATAAACGCAACACTTTTGTTTTTGCCCCCATTTTTCATGAGCTGAACTCAAAGATCTAAGACTTTTTCTATATACACAAAAGGCATATTTCTCTCAAATATTGAAATCAGGGTTTAAAAACAGAAAAAATTTAAATCGATTCACTCAGAGCAGAATCGATATTTTAACGTTTACGTTTTTGCGTTCCTCATTAAACATTACTGTTCCGAAAACGGTTTGATTTGAAAAAATACCGGTTAATAACGTTATTTTAATTTAGCCTATACTTTAAACAAATATGTATAAATAAAGACTTATTTTCACTCAAAAATAATATAACATCTATATTAAAACCACAACAGAAATACCTTCATACAACAGCTGGAAAAATATTGTCTTGTAATGGACCGTTAGACAATCGAAAGTGGCTCCCAAATTCTTTTCAGAAGAGTGATGATAACATTCTTTGTATAACTTGTTTTTCCAAACAAGACTTGTTTTAAAAATTGCATGAATAAAAAAGAAATAAACTGGATAACCATTGCCCTTTTATTGCACCGTCAACTGCTAATTTCAACGCAAACACTGCACAACACATCCGTGCATCACAATCAAATACAGTCAGCTAATAAAGCTTGATTATTTAATGCAACATAACATTGTAGAACTACAACAACATTTATACCATTTAATACAATAAATTGATGCATTTAATACAAAGCATCAACAGTCTATAAACATTGACCTGTCCTGTATTTGTTACCTGAAAGGGAAAATGTGCGATAGTTGCTGGGCTTAAACAAAATCCACAAACTAGCCTAAATCGGTCTATTGCTAAATTAAGTCCGTACTGCTTGTTTAGACGTACAAAAAGAATGTCCTCCATGAAATGGAGCATTCATTGAAGACCTCAGTGGGGAAAGAATGTACTTGAGGCATGAAAATACGCGCTCTACACTGACTTGCGTTACCGGTAGTGCAATTACATTCATAGCAAGTTTGTGCAAATCTGGGTTAGTGGGAGCAACACTTGCCCAGTACTTAAAAATACACTCACTCCTCTTAAAGGGTTAGTTCACCCAAAAATGAAAATTCTGTCATTAATTACTCACCCTCATGTCGTTCGACACCCGTAAGACCTCCGTTCATCTTCGGAACACAAATGAAGATATTTTAGTTGAAAGCTGATGCTGAGAAAGGCTTCAGATAGGCCTCCATTGGCATTCAGTACATTTACACTCCCAAGACCCATAAAAGGCACTTAAAACGTCGTTACAAAGTCCATCTCACCACAGTGGCTCTACAATAATTTTACGATGCGACGACAATAGTTTTTGTGCTAAAAAAAAAATAAAAATAACACCTTTAACCAACTTGTTCTTGTCTTCCGTGTGTGCCTCCACGACGCATGCGTGAGAATATTACGTAGCGCCGGGGTTCGGGAATCCATGAAATGCACACTTTAGCCCGACTTTGACCACTACGCCGAGACCTAAAGCACGATCAATGTAGAATTCAACAGCTTAGATATGCGCGTCTTCCTCTGCTTGTAAACAAATCCCTTCTGGGTCATGTGTCCGAACGCCGGATCTGCGTCATATTCTCGCGCATGCGTCGTGGAGGCACACACGGAAGACAAGAACAAGTTGGATAAAGGTGTTATTTTGATTTTTTTTTACGCACAAAAACTATTGTCGTCGCATCGTAAAATTATTGTAGAGCCACTGTGGTGAGATGGACTTTGTAACGCCGTTTTAAGTGCCTTTTATGGGTCTTGGGAGTGTAAATGTACTGAATGCCAATGGAGGCCTATCTGAAGCCTTTCTCAGCCATCAGCTTTCAACAAAAATATCTTCATTTGTGTTCCGAATATGAACGGAGGTCTTACGGGTGTCGAACGACATGAGGGTGAGTAATTAATGACAGAATTTTCATTTTTGGGTGAACTAACCCTTTAAGGCGTGCTTCTCTTGAATACATATCCAAAACAGATGAGATGGAAACACTTTTTCTTTTGCCATCAACAGCTGTTCGATCTCATCATCATCGTCGGATGACTGGGATGGAGTGTGCTGTGTAGTTGCTTTGCTGCCAGATAAAGTCTGAATGGCTTCTCAGGCACGACATAGGTGTATTTTTTGCGCTTTCGGATTGAAGTTTGCTGAGAAAAAGTCTGTATCTAGGGTCGAGAAATAAAGCAGCCACAAAGGCGTCATTGTCAAAGAGAGCTGTTTGTCGTGCTTTGAGACACTGAACTAGGCGTTTTGCAAAGGGATTGTCAACTCTGTCAATGCACAGTACACACTGAAGCCAAACACCATAAAAGTCACGTGCTGTGAGCTGGTCAGACTGGAGGCTTTTCGTAGCCATTTTCGCTGGTTTCAGTGCACTCACCAAGTTGGATATTGCCTCCCATTCATTCTCACCTAAAAGCAGTTCTTTAATATTTGGTGACATGTCCTCGCAAAAATTCCGGAGCTCTAAAAGCCACTCCAGCATATCGTGTGTTGAATGTCAGCGTGTTGGACAGTCAACAATGGCCCTTTTGTGTCCCATTCTTTTAAGAAGAGTGACAACGCTCTGTGTGCGCAACTTTTTTGCAACACGTCTATTTTTGGAAATCAAATTGGATGACCGTTGCTCTTTTAATGCGTCGTCAACTGCTAACTGCAGGGTATGAGCCGAGCACCTCACACTGCGCAACACATGTCCTGTCAAAGTGTTCACTTAGCACATCCGGTGTTTCGCCTTGGATTGCATCTTGCTCATCCTCATTCCATTTCTGCGGCCAAGGGATGAGTTTCAGACACTGCCTTTAACATGTTAGCGCCGTTATCTGACGTTACCGGGAAAACTTGCCGTAATTCAACATCATATTCGTGCAAGATATCCTACACAACGGATTAAATGTATGCGGCTGTGTGTCGTTCAAGCTCCCTTACGGCCAAAGTGCACAACACAATTTTTTCTCCATCAGTGTACTGTACATTAATGCCAAGAACAGATCGGTCTCTGCATGTGGCTGAATCAATTTTAAGCATTAGTAGCCTTCCCTTTAACTCATTCTTGAGCTTTTCCCTTCCCAC
Source organism: Gobio gobio (assembly GCF_949357685.1). Lineage (NCBI taxonomy): Eukaryota > Metazoa > Chordata > Actinopteri > Cypriniformes > Gobionidae > Gobio > Gobio gobio. The sequence continues at coordinate 23,275,365 of NC_137107.1, forward strand.
CTGAGCAACACTTGACACCATATCACGGATATTTGAGGAGTTGATAGCAAAATTGTTTCCTATAGCCTGTTGTAATGGGTCGATAATTTTTTTGAAGCCAGTGGCCAGTGTCTTCCATTAATGTAATTGGTCTCCCGTTGACAGTTACTAGCTCTATATACGCATCTTTTAAAACACCAGGATTCAGTTGAATATGTAGGTCTGTTGTCTTTGGCTTTTTAACTATGACCGCATCCAGAGTTGTTTGTCCGTCTACTGTAGATGCTGGTCTTTTATTGCTGGTTGAATTAGCATACTCTGCTGGATGTTTACGTTGAATGTGCCTCTGCAAGTTTCCTCCGTGATTCCCGGTTACTTCTGCCCCGCATCCTTCAATATTGCAGACAGACTTGTTAGACGACTTGTCATAGGAGAAATAATGACGAAAAGGATTTTCTTGGTGGCGGCCCATCTAAAAAAAGTAATTGACAGTGGAATAAGCTATTATATAGGCCCAGGCCTTTTTTACATTCTAAAATTTAATCTAAAATTAGCTCACTCACATTAATTACAGAAGAGAAACAAACTAAATTTGTTTGCATTACTTTGTATGGCTAATCTTCAAAGCATTTTTTAACTTAAACATACCTCTGAACATTGGATGGGTAGCCTACTTTGTGCTTATTTAAGACAAATCTTATCTGGCCAGAGAGATCGTCTGCCGATGACTGCTGCGCGTGCAGTTCACTCACGGTTGATACGTCAACGTCACATGCTGTAATACTCAATTCATGATTGGTCACTGACAAATTAAAATATTAAAGAGAACGAAAAAATAACGTTATTAACCGGTTAATGGTCATTTCAAATAAACGTTTCTGTTCAGAATGATTAAAATGGATTTTGTTTTCGTTTTTGTTCCTGTTCAAATTTTATTTGTTTCCGGTTTTCGTTTTCGTTCCTTGAACCGGTTCAGAGCCCTGATTGAAATATTGTTCACAAATCTGTCTTAATCTGTGTTAGTGGGGGGTGGGGCTTGGTCCGAAAACCAGTCAGTATCTGTATTTGCAGTATCAGTATTTGCCTCACGCAGTGCAACACATCTCCTTCGCATAGAGTTGATCAGGTTGTTGATTGTGGCCTGTGGAATGTTGGTCCACTCCTCTTCAATGACAGTGACAATGGCAGAAACTGGAACACGCTGTCGTATACAGCGATCCAGAGCATCCCAAACATGCTCAATGGGTGACATGTCCGGTGAGTATGCTGGCCATGCAAGAACTGGGATGTTTTTTTTGCTTCCAGGAATTGTGTACAGATCCTTGCAACATGGTGCCATGCATTATCATGCTGCAACATGAAGTGATGGTCGTGGATGAATGGTCACGGTATCTCTGTGCATTCAAAATGGCATCAATGCACCTGTGTTCGTTGTCCATAACAAACGCCTGCCCATACCATAACCCCACCGCCACCATGGGCCACTCGATCCACAACATTGACATCAACAAACCGCCCATCCACACTTTGTCTGCCATCTGCCCTGTACAGTGAAAACTGGGATTCATCCGTTAATAGAACACCTCTCCAAAGTGCCAGACGCCATCGAATGTAAGCATTCGGCCACTCATGTCGGTTACGACGACAAACTGCAGTCATGTCGAGACCCCGATGAGGACTACGAGCATGCAGATGAGCTTCCCTGAGACGGTTTCTGACAGGTTGTGCAAAAATTCTTTGGTTATGCAAACTGATTGTTGCAGCAGCTGTCCGGGTGTCTGGTCTCAGACGATCTTGGAGGTGAAGATGCTGGATGTGGAGGTCCTGGTTTGGTGACACACAGTCTGCGGTTGTGAGGCCGGTTGGATGTTCTGCCAAATTCTCTGAATCGCCTTTTGAGGCGGCTTTTGGTAGAGAAATTAACATTCAATTCACACGCAACAGCTCTGGTGGATATTCCTGCAGTCAGCATGCCAATTGACCTATCGATAAGCCCCTCCCATCGAACGCAGATGAGCCAATGGCAGTTGAGTATCAGTTGCGCTGGGACTGGAACTCGGACATCTTTAGGTTTCAGCGCCATAGAGAAAAATTGGAAGATTCAAAGCTCTCATCGGTTTGATGGTGTTTATGCTACAAAAATGGTAAAATGATGTGTCTGGGGTACTGTTAACACTGATTACAGGTATCCTGAGAGGATTTTCTGGTTGTCATACTCTCATTATTTTCCGATTAAAGTCCCTGCTAACATACAAACCCGATAACTGTTCTCACGTCATGTAATGGTGTAGGTTAAAAACATATAAACGAAGGTATTCATTTCTGTGCCTCTTCATATTAAACTGGTTACATGTAAATTGATTTAATCTTACCCTGTGTTACATGAACAGTGTACCACCTGGATGCTGTCATCTGCTATTGTGACGACTGTAACATGAGGCTTCTCCCGTTTGCATTGTGATCTGTAAACCATCGCTTCCAAATTAATCTCCCACCATATATATTTAAAAATCTTTTATATGTTTAAGTCCCACTTGAATGCTCCTCGACGAGAGGTGGTCCTTCTGTGTCAGACTTTATTGTGATTTATCTTCTAATTTGTTTTTGTATACATTTTTGATATTTCTGTTAGTTTAGATATGTTTACGGTCTGCATTATCTGTCTTACTAAGGAGGACTCCTATTTTGATGGGTATTACGGAGCGATACACGTAGTGAAAGGGAGAGCTCGCACTCGCAGTTTATTGGAGTTGTTTTCAGATACAGCTCTTTTTTTTGGAGTGAAAAACGATGTAATAAACTTCATAAACCATCAGTAAAGTTTGGCCATCATTCGGAGGGGGTCCGCTGCATTCTGTGTACAAAAACAACTTGAAATAAGGTTTTCACATTGACAGCTGTCATTGTAAGACGGTTAGCAACTCCGTTTATTTGCCCGAGTACGGTAACTAAGGGGGTAACATTGACATCTGTGGCATTGTGCTGTGATAAAACTGCACATTTTAGAGTGGCCTTTTATTGTGGCCAGCCTAAGGCATACCTGTGCAATAATCATGCTGTCTAATCAGCATCTTGATATGCCACACCTGTGAGTTGGATGGATTATCTCGGCAAAGGAGAAGTGCTCACTAACACAGATTTAGACAAGTTTTGTGAACAATATTTGAGAGAAATAGGCCTTTTGTGTACATAGAATTTTTTTAATTTGAGTTTAGCTCATGAAAAATGGGGGCAAAAACAATCATTTTGTGTTTGTGTTTATCATTTTGTTCAGTGTAGTTTTAAACAGTCAAATATTGACTTTGAAGTTCTAGTATATCAATCTGTGTGAAAGGAACATGCCATGTTCGAAATTAAATTAGTGTGGGAATGCTTGTTTTTGTAGATAATATAAATGGTTCTATGAATGTCCACTGGAGGTGAGCGTAGTGAGAACCCAAGTGCAATTTATTAATCCTTACACTACGTGCTGTTGTATGCTTGTTGTGTGTATGTTGGAAGCGGAGACCTCTGGTGTGCATTATTTTTCAAATAATTCAACAGCCTGGAGTCAGTTATTCCTTCCGTAAATGTAAACTGAATACAAACTAAACAAAGACTTGGCTTGAACCATGACCTAAACTTGAACAGAAACAAAAACAGCAGTTACATTAACAAAGCTAGACCAAGGAACAATGAAACACTAGGGCAATATATACACATGGACTAATGACTTAATAAGACACACCTGTGAACAATCAGACAATGAGCCAATCACAAAACCGAACAGACACACATGGCCTGAATCATAACATTACACATGAGAAGAGGGAAGCACATAATGAAGAACAGAGAAGCAATACATCAGATGACACAATGATAGCAAGTAAAAAGAGTTTTGTGTTATTCATGGCAGAGGTCATAAATTCTTAAGCGCAGACAGAAAAGAAGAACAGAAAAGATACAGATAATTGTGATAGCAGCAGAGAGGTTCCTGGATATCAAAGGGCTAACATGGGAAATGCTTAGAGATGGTCTAACTTCAGAAATACAGCCTAGTCACAAATCATGGGATGGGTCTTGATGTTAGTAATATTACAATGGAATGCTAGAAGTTTGGTAGCTAATGGATTGGAATTTACGGGTTATCGAAACCAGATGGAGGAAAACCAGATGTGAAATGTGTACAAGAGTCTTGGCTGAAACCTACATTTGATTTTGTAATAAAATGATATGTATTTGTGAGAAGAGATCGGGAAGAGGGAAATGGTAATGGGTGTGTTGCTTTCTGCAAAGTCTGGAATACAGTATAGAATGGTGGGGAAAAGAAGTGAAATGAAATTTGGTGGTGGAGGTATGGAAGGATGACAAGAGTGTTGTAATAATACATTTTTACAATCCATGCAAGCAAATGACATTGGAAGAGATGAAGATGATATAAGGGCAAAGTAGAGAGAGGGTGATCTGGTGTGGGGATTACAATGACCATAGTAGTATGTGGGGAGGAAGTGTGATTGACAGAAATGGACAGGTGATTGAAGAATTAATGGATGAAATGAATTTGATCTGTCTGAATGATAGGAGAGGTACACAAATCGATATGAGAACAGGTCAAGGATCGGTGTTAGATTTAACTCTAGCAAATAGGATAGGAGGAATAATTAACTGGAAGGTATTAAAGGGATAGTTCACCCAAAAATGAAAATTCTGTTATCATTTACTCAAGATATTTGAAAGAAGGTTTGTAACCAAGCAGATCTCGGCAGCCATTGACTACCATAGTATTTTCCCCCCCACTACGATAGTCAATGGCTGCCGAGATCTGCTTTGTTACAAACATTCTTCCAAATATCTTCCTTTGTGTTCAGCAGGACAAAGAAATGTATACAGTTTTGGAACAACTTGAGCATGACTAAATGATGCCAAAGTTTTCATTTTTGGGTGAACTATCCCTTTAAGGAAATGTACTATAGGCAGTGATCACTTTTCTCATAATAAAATAATCCTCATCTATTAGGAAAAAAGTGAGAAAAAAAAAGAGAATATTATGGATGTCCCATTTGGAATGAGGAGAATGAGAGAAACTACTCCTGGTCAAGATGAATTCTAGCCTAGAAATCTAGACGCACCCTAGCAGCAGCAAATGTAATTTGCAGCCAGGGTCGTCTAGCAACTCTCTGTAGACTTGCGAGCTTGAAAAATCAAACTCTAGTCAGGCCAATCACAGCATGTATAGAGTCGGTAATGACGGCAGAGTTGTGACGGTTCCGCGTGAAATCCCTGCTAATAAAGAACGCTATGGCACTGAAGTCATTCTTAAAAAAGGAAGATGTGTTCTGAGTTTTGCCGACCGGATACGGCAAAAGTTTAATCTATCAACTAGCTCCGCTGGTGGGAAAATGCATGAGACTCCGCCACAACCCGCTTGTGATTGTTGTCACCACTGATAGCGCTCTGGTTGGTTGTAGTGCTATCCTATTGCATGCAGAGGGAATTTGAAAGACAACCATTTATCCCGCTCCTCGGACTGAGCCCTGCCAATGGTGTGTTCCCAGACCCAACATCTTGATGTGGGTCTGGCTTGTCAGGCTAGATGAATTCAGCTATTATGATAAAGCAGTTAAGTGAGGAATCATTGAGAGTAATGTTAGAGTAAAATAATACAGTTTGGGAAATGAAGGTACTACCACAAAGTTAGAAAGAGGCACTAGTATTGGCTTTGTGGTTCAGAGGAAGAAACTGGAAAATGCAGAATACTGTGGATGAGGTTGTTATTTGCTCATACAATTGGGGATTTAAGTTTTGAAGAAGTCACAAACTATTATATATTTTCTAGCAAGAAAGTAGATAATGAATGGAAAATAAGAATATATAACAAACAAATGGCACGAGTGACATCAATTAGATTCCTAGGAATGTGGCTGCAAAATCTCAATTAGAAAAATTGGATAGAATTCAAGTGCAAGCATTGAGATTTTGCTGTCGGGCAAATCCAACAACACCTATTGCAGCAATGCAAATAGAGATAAATGAAATGCTGCTTGATATTAGATGGCAACAATTAATGGCAGTATATTGGACAAATCTAAAGAATCAGGATGAAGTACATCCAACAAAGAAAATACTAGGAATATGTTGGGAACAAGGAATTAATAAACAAAAGAGTTTTAAATGGGTTGTTGAAGGAGATATTAAGGATATATATATATATATAAGCAAATATAGATGTGTACCAAGAGTGGTGTACTCACATAACCCTTAAACAACAATATTTTTGGTGCGGCAAAAAAAGCTAAATAACGACTTATAGGGTGATGGCCGATTTCAAAACACTGCTTCATGAAGCTTCGGAGCGTTATGAATCATCGTGTTGAATCATGATTCGGATCGCGTGCCAAACTGCTGAAATCACGTGACTTTGGCTCTCCGAACTGCTGATTCGATACACTGATTCATAACGCTCCGAAGCGTCATGAAGCAGTGTTTTGAAATCGGCCATCACTATATAAGTCGTTATTTAGATTTTTTGGCGCACCAGAAATATTCTCGTCGCTTTATCATATTAATATTGAACCACTGTACTCACATGAACTGATTTAACATTAAATATGTTTTTAGTACATTAATGGATCTTGAGAGAGGAAATGTCATTGCTGGCTATGCAGGCCTCACTGAGCCATTGGATTTCAACAAAAATATCTTAATTTGTGTTCCCAAAGATGAACGGAGGTCTTGCGGGTGTGGAACGGCATGACGGTGAGTAATAAATTACATTATTTTCATTTTTGAAACCTTTAATGGATTCTTCCTCAGCCAATAGTAGATTTAAAGAGCCCCTATTATGGATTTTTGAAAATTACCTTTCATGTAGTGTGTAACATAATTGTAAGTGAATGAAAACATCCTGCAATGTTTTAAATCTGAAAGTGCACCGTATATAAAGTTATTGTCTCTCAAAAGTAAGAGTCGACTCTGTCTGGGTCGATTAAACAAATAGTTTTTTAAACGAATCCCAAGCCGTGTCGTTGTGACGTCAAGACGAAACATTAGCATATTGCCCGTCCACTTACACCAGGCACCAGGGAAAACTTAACCCCCTCAAATACTGCAGCTGATTCTTGTGGATACTGAATAGTATCATGTCGAGAAGACGCTGTGCTCTACAATGTGTTTATTGTGTTTCATATTGTGTAGGTATCTGGCTAAATGGCTAACTCGCGTTATTACTGAAATACTACTGTTAATCAGCTGTGGGCTGCAGTAATACCTAAAACTGTGTCTATTAATGCAGATTGTCTTTAATGTTAACCTACATCTGATATTCACGTTTGTGCTGGGCTAACGAATGTACTGTTATTGATACAGTTCTTCCAATATTTCATCATCGATTCAGACTCGCTCTGGGATTGGTGTAAAATCAACGTCATCGTTACTGTCTTTACCGTGTGTACAATCGCTGAGCTTTAGGAAGCCTCCGGACGGAGGCGGAGTTCAGTTATGGTAATAGGCGTTTGTTTCCGAAATACGCGCTGTATGCGATAGACCATTCACAACAGACTCGGGCATCTGACCAATCAGAGCAGGGTAGGTTTGTGGAAAAAGAGGGATTTAGAGAGACTGATTCATCCATCGAGTCGTTTGAGAATCATTGAACATTGTTGTGATGTGCAATGTATATTATGAGAAAATTAAACAGTTTTTTGACCTTTGATGCATGTAAACCTGTTGTTGGAGACCTCCAAAACTAAATTAGGAAACTTTAAAATAGCATAATAGGGGCACTTTAACATTAATGAAGATAAGACAAAAAGAAGGAAGTAATGAGATTGAGGTAATGAGAACAAAGGAATATTTAGGGCTTAAGTACGGAAATAATATACAGATACACACAGATGCTTCCAAAAAAGGAGGAAGAGTAGGAGTGGCAGTCAATGGTCCAAAGTTACTAATAAAGAAAAAAGTGATCAACTGTCTGTATATACAGATGAACTGATGATAATGAAGTGCTTAAAAAGTGGCAACAGTGTTGTGATAATGAGACTTAACGGACCCATTTATATGCAATACAAAAGAAAGTGGGAAAAGGTAGAAACAGGGGGGGAAATAAGAGGGAGGAAAATAGAATTACAAGATTAAGAATGGGACATACAGGTTTGAATAAAACATTCCATTTAATATCTAAACATCCAACGGGATTGTGTGAGAAATGTGGACAGAGTGAAACTGTAGAACATGTGATTAATAATTGTAAAGAATATGATGAAGAAAGAGAAGTGCTAAGAGAAGAAGTATGGAAGAATGAAGGAAAAGAGTTAAAGAATTAAAGAATTTATTAGAATCAGATATAGGAAATAGTACAGTAAATGTGTTGTTTCAGTTTCTATTCTAAATAATACAGGATTTATAAAGAGAATGTAGGAGAAGTATATATAAGGGAGGTAGAGGGTGAGGGTAAGATGTTGATATATTGTGTCAGTAGAAGGGAAAAGAATATCGGAAGGTTAAATAAGGATATAGTGAGTTGTTGACATGGACATGATCTCATAATGGGATAGGAATCAAATGACAAGGGTAAACATGACTGTGAGAGTAACAAAAAAGACATGAAACAAACTTGTAACAATACCACAACACAGATATGACAAAGGGCCTAAAACTAACTTTTTGCCATATCTGCCAATGGCCAGTGACTTATGAAAATTTACCGGCCATAAATATTGTTTTACTGGCCATTAAACTATTTTTGCAAAAACACCAAAATTTTAGATACTGGTGAAAATTCACTTTTCAGATGCAGAAATGTAATATAGTAATGAAATGTAAAATAACACTGCATACTGTAGTCTTCACAAACCTCAAGCGGAAGAAGTTAAATTGAGCTTAATTATATGCTTAAGTATTTGCGCACTGACGCAGCTTTTCTGGGTGCGCGCTTTGGATGTTTGCACACAGAAAACTTACATGCGAGTAACACGCTTAAATATTTAAATGGGAAAGACTTTCGTTACAATGCAGCACATGCCTCTTAACTTTCGTAATAATTTTTTGACGTTCATGTTCTCACAACATTGCATTGTTAGAATTCATAAAAATGTTACCGGCCAACTGGCAATCGCCATATTTTGTCATTTTCTCGCCAATGCCAATTTAAACTCGTATTTGGGGCTTGGCAAGTGTTAATTTTAGGCCATGTATATAGACAGCCTTTGTAAAAGAAAATTAATGTACAACATTTCCCCTCTTCATCTGAATATCATGTCTACTTATTGCACATTGGCTTTTTGTATAGAACCCAACTGAAAAATAGGCTTTTATTGATGTCATTTTATGAAGAGGCAAAACTGTTGGGTTAACTGTTGTGTTAAATATGTAACATGCTGTAATGAGTTTGCTTTAGTTGACCTACATTTAAGATAGCAGAGTATAGTAATGCAGTTAAGCTGTCTGGGGTACATTTTAAACCAAAAAGGGAAGAGAACAATTGATACAAACTGGTGCTTTTTGGATAAGGGATATTCCTCTCAGTACAAAAATGGTACTCCAAGGCACTCAGGGTAGGATTTAAAATGCAAAAATCCTTTATGAATCATGGCTTGCAACCTTACAAAACAAAAACACAAGACTGTGGCTAGATTTAACTGACTGATATCATTTGCCATTTGCAGTTGGGGAGGAGTTGAAAACGGCGCCTTCAAGCCAGACACTTTCTACTTCCCATAGTGATGCTCAAATGTCATTTTCATACTTTATCACAGATGAAGTGGATTAGCAGCCATATCACCCTGTAGGTCAAGACTGGTTTCCCACTGAAGCTAAGCAGGGCTGAGCCTGGTAAGTACCTGGATGGGAGATCTCCTGGGAAAAACTAGGTAGTGGTCTGGGTGGGTCCTAATGCCCCAGTATAGTGATGGGGACACTCTACTGTAACAAGCACTGTCCTTCGGATGAGACGTTAAACCGAGGTCCTGACTCTCTGTGGTTATTAAAAATCCCAGGATGTCCTTCGGAAAAGAGTAGGGGTGTAATCCCGGCATCTGGGCCAAAGTTTCCCATTGCCTCTGTTCATCATGGCCTCCTTATCATCCCCCTATCCTGATTGGCTTCATCACTCTGTCTCCTCTCAATCTGTTATTCAAAACTCAATCTGTTATCTCCTCTCACCAATCAGCTGGTGTATGGTGGGCATTCTGGCACAATATGGCTGCCGTCGCATCATCCAGGTGGATGCTGCACATTGGTGGTGGTTGAGGAGATTCCCCCGGGCTGAGTGATGACTAACAGACAGCAGATAAATGGCTATCCACCTGTCACTCAAAGTGGCCATGCCCTTAATTATGCAGAACTTTAAGGCTTTATATAATGTAAACGAATGAGTTATTAAAAAAATTCACCCCCCTCACAGTTGTCATGAAGGGCAAAATTAGCCGTATAGACCAAAACCACAATTTGTACCAGGCTGTAAACATGTTTATTTTTTGCTGTAAAGTTGGCCATTTTAACATGGGGCTCAATGAGATTCTGCTCCCTTCTGGAGTCTGTCTCTAGGGGCCAGTCGATGAATTGCAGTTTAAGTCACTTCCTTATTGGCTTCAAGAGAAACTGCGGGAGGTTGCCGCTTGGTTCCACCCAGCCTCAAGTCTCCTTCATCGCAGCTGTTTCCACCCAGCTCCAAGTCAACTTCAACACTGCTGGTTCCACCCAGCCCCAAGTTGCCTTCATCGCCGCTGGTTCTGCCCAGCTCCAAGTCTCCTTCATCGCCGCTGGTTCTGCCCAGCTCCAAGTCTCCTTCATCGCCGCTGGTTCCACCCAGCCTCAAGTCTCCTTCATCGCAGCTGTTTCTGCCCAGCCCTAAGTCAACTTCAACACTGCTGGTTCCACCCAGCCCCAAGTTGCCTTCATCGCCGCTGGTTCTGCCCAGCTCCAAGTCTCCTTCATCGCCGCTGGTTCCACCCAGCCTCAAGTCTCCTTCATCGCAGCTGTTTCTGCCCAGCCCTAAGTCAACTTCAACACTGCTGGTTCCACCTAGCCTCAAGTTGCCTTCATTGCCAATGGTTCCACCCAGCCTCAAGTCTCCTTCATCGCCGCTGGTTCTGCCCAGCTCCAAGTCTCCTTCATCGCCGCTGGTTCCACCCAGCCTCAAGTCTCCTTCATCGCAGCTGTTTCCGCCCAGCCCTAAGTCAACTTCAACACTGCTGGTTCCACCCAGCCCCAAGTTGCCTTCATCGCCGCTGGTTCTGCCCAGCTCCAAGTCTCCTTCATCGCCGCTGGTTCCACCCAGCCTCAAGTCTCCTTCATCGCCGCTGGTTCCACCCAGCCTCAAGTCTCCTTCATCGCAGCTGTTTCTGCCCAGCCCTAAGTCAACTTCAACACTGCTGGTTCCACCTAGCCTCAAGTTGCCTTCATTGCCAATGGTTCCACCCAGCCTCAAGTCTCCTTCATCGCAGCTGTTTCCGCCCAGCTCCAAGTCAACTTCAACACTGCTGGTTCCACCTAGCCCCAAGTTGCCTTCATCGCCAATGGTTCCACCCAGCTCAAAGTTTATAATTTAATTCATTTAAGGACAGACACTTTTTTTTCAGTAAACCAATAAAAATAAATAAAAAGCCATTTTGTAAAACTGCTGTACGAAAACCCATACCGAACCATGACTTCAAAACCGAGGTACGTACCGAACCGTCAGTTTTGTGTACCGTTACACCCCTAGTGAGAACATTTACTATTTTAGCAGCAAACAATCAAAAAAAACTAATCTTCATCACAACTTTTGATAAACTACTAGATATATATTATTCCCCAAGTTGCCTTCATCGCCGATGGTTCTGCCCAGCTCCAAGTTTATAATTTAATTCATTTAAGGACAGACACTTTTTTTTCAGTAAACCAATAAAAATAAATAAAAAGCCATTTTGTAAAACTGCTGTACGAAAACCCATACCGAACTGTTACACCCCTAGTGAGAACATTTACTGTTTTAGCAGCAAACAATCAAAAAAAAAACTAATCTTCATCACACCTTTTGATAAACTACTAGATATATATTATTCATCGTTTTCAGTCATGAGACTGGCACAGAGACCTGTAGGGCAAAACATCCGTTGAACTGCATACAGGCAAGCAGACAAGCCCAGAATATGAACAAACGTAATGCTGTTTTTCTATGGAAAAACGCTTAAGAAGAAACTGTGTATTGCGCTTGTATTCTGGGTTCATCTGCTTGCCGGTACATAGTATGCATCATCAATAAGGTGTATATTTAATATTATTATATAAGTTCTTAGTACAAACCTGGTAAAAAATAACTGGCGGCCGATGGAGGAAAGCCTTGTTTTGCCCTCCAAGTTGGCGTTCCTATAAGGGTGTAACATCACATGAAAACTATAAATTACAAACATGGATTTTTACATCAGTTGCATAAATTAGTATTTCTTATAATGTGGCAACTGTAGCCTGTACTGTAACATTTTTAATTCCGGAACAGGGGTGATTTGAAACATGTATTGTTTCAAACATTGTTCAAGTTTAGTGAAACCAGATGTTTTCATTATGTGTTTTGGGAAAAAATGAAAGTGGAAATTTGTGGAAAAGAGGTTGTGTAACTATGTTTAAAGCATGAGATAAGGTTTTTAACAAGCTTTTTAACTAGGTTTTTAACTTTTGACTAGCTTTGTTACAAATGTGATCAGTTTGGAGTTTTGTTCTAAGAATTTAAAAAATGTCCCACTTTATACCGCTTTAAAATATAAGAGAGCAAAAAATAGACAGACAGACGGATAGGGGGACACATTGTTTGTGAATTTACCGATAAATGATAAGTGAATACATATTTAATGTTAAAAATGTTTAATCAGGAAGGGACTTAAGCTGTTATGGTTGTTTTGTGTTTGTATTGTATTATAAATACATAAAAAAATATTCTTATTACAGATAGAGGCAAAACTGGCTACAACCACATTGTGTACAAATAATAAATATGGCTATCAGACACTCTGGCCGCCATACGTTTGGATGGGATATATATGTCCATATGAAATAAGCTATGCATAGGCCTGATTATTGCAACCGCATTCCGTTTTACATAACGCGGAGTAAATATAGGCTATAAAAACCGGAATAACTCCGGCATCTCTTCTGTGCGTGATGGTTAATTCATATTTGTTTTTTTTGGATTATGAAATGCATACATTTAATTATTAAACGGCACCAAAATGTTATATTAAATTCTAAATGCATTCAGACATTGAAGAAATTGTGTAGCGAAATGATGCTGCGTGGATGAGACGGAATATGATATGCACGCCTACCTTGTATCCCATATTTTTTCCGTTGCTTTTCTTTTGGTTAGTACAATCAGTTTTCTCCAGTGCCCAGTCTTGTCATTTTGGTAGATATTTTATGCATAGAGGAAACCTATATTGTATAATCCCTTAATATAATGACCTAAATCACGACAAGACTTGTTCCCTTTTACCTTTCGAAAAGATGCTCTACAACAACATGACATCTAAATATAGATCTTTTCGAGCTGATGCATGTTGATAAACCGCCATGTTTATATACTGCATAATAATATGGACAGACTCGGATCTGGTGCGTTGATGGTTCAGTGATGTCTCTAGCGGACGACAGCGGTCTGTGCCCTTATAGCATGCGACTGCGGCTGTGAATGCAGCGGATTCTGCGGCTTTTTCTCCCATTGCTAATTATTATATATGTGCTCCTGACATGAAACAGGCACAAATGCACACATTGCATTGGGTGCTAAAATAAAACAATTAAATGCAAAAAAAAAAAAAAAGATTTTTAGAGGTTTTCTACCTCTAACTCCGTCTACATTCAAAGCTGTCAGGCGCTTAATATTGCACACTACATTATTTGCCTACATGTCCGTGTAATATCGTGATTTGTTTGCATGTTCATTCAACCTCTTTGGTGAATGAATTGACATTTTTTGAATTGTGTGCGGTTGAATTGAATCAACTTTCATTTGCAACGTGGTTGCCTCAGCCTCTTATACGGGTTCCATAGTGTAGCGGTTATCACGTCTGCTTTACACGCAGAAGGTCCTGGGTTCGAGCCCCAGTGGAACCAAAGTTTTAACATTTAGGATCATGCTTTAGTTTTATGTAGTTGTAGGATACATAAATTATTTTACTAGCAGAATAGTGTCTTTTCAGTGTTGTGGAGCTTGGAATGCATGAAACATAGAACTAATATCTATCAAACAATTTTAACCAGCATATTATGTTAGTACTCTTAAAGTAATTAAAAAATGCCCCTCCAGGGTTGGCAACCTGCGTTCTTAAGTTCCAATTATGTTTTTTGTTTTTTTGGTCCATGTATATATGTCTTTTTGTGAACGAATGTAAGTACTTGGTTTTGCTCATAGGAGGAGTATGTGTAAGGCTGGGCAATTGGTTTATCCTTCCCCTGGCCACAGACTTAAGACTATAGCATGGAATTTTCTCACTGCCCATAACTGCTGGTCTAGAATCAGTTTTCTCCTTAATAATAGCATATTGGGGAAAAAGATTTGGTGTCTGCGCTCTAGAGCAGTGTTTCCCAACCTTTTTTCAGTCATGGCACCCTTTGAAAATGTTCATACATTACGCTAGGGGTGTAACAGTACAGATTGCTCACGGTTTGGTTTGTATCACGGTTTTAGGTTTACCGTTTCGGTACGGTTCAGTATTTGCTATGTTCAGGGAAAAAAGGACTACTGTCAAATAAAAATAAAGAAAATAATAAGAACAAAAAATTTAAATGCAAGCAGCAGCACAAATAAATACTATTGAGCAAAGATAGGCCTACTAATAAAATAAACTATGCTTTTCAGGTAGGCTGCGTCTAACATTTTCAGGTAGGCCTACAGAAATTGATCAAATGTAAAATAACATTGCATATTTGACTGTATAAATTAAAGATTAATCCTATTAAACTTACAAAAGCTATTCAATCTAGAGCAGTGAGTGATGTCCTTGTCTTTTGTTGTTTGACATTAAACAGACAGCTGTAAAGGCTACTGCCCCTTTAAGACCTAATGCACGGATATGCGTCATCTTTCTTGACTGTATAAAGTTTACTTAAGGCATATACAGACTATGTCTGCTAGAATACTCATCAGGATGGACCTGTTGACATACGTTTTGTGTGAGTTTGTCCGTTCAAGAGCAAGACTTGAAAGAGAACTCAGTATTTGCGCGCTGTGAGACGTGTGCGCGCTTTCGGATGAGTGCACAGACACAAATTTTCTCACAGCGCACGCGACTTCTCATTCGCTTCTTCTGGCACTCAAGAGAAAATATTAAAAAATAATATATATATATATATATATATATATAGCCGTTGTCGCGGCACCCCGGTTGGGAAACACTGCTCTAGAGAGAATCAAAGGTTTCTATTTACAATGTGTTTTGCAGCGTTGAGCAGTGTAGCCAATATCTGTTGATTTTGTTTTGAACGCAATGGCCAATCAGACGTGTTTAAGTTAGATTCCACTCACCGCTCAAAACGGCAGTTTTTGTCCGCACGCTCACAAATCCTCTCGTAACTTATAAAGTGTAAAAATTATTAATTGAAATGAGCGAGAGCTTTTTTAGTGATTATACAGGGAGCGCTCTTTGTGCGCTTTCTCTATGCGATGTAAAATCTATTCAAACTTTAAATTCAAATTTTGTTTTGCGGCATTAGTTAAGGTAATGGTATTGTTTTTAATTGTCTGTCATGCCATATCACGCATACAGTATGCTTCCTTTTCTGTACAAATTATAGTGCTTTGCGAACAGGAGCATTTATGACGGGATGTGCATGTTGTTAGTATTTCGTGACATTTTATTTAAATGCGTTTTTAAAGAAAGCGCATCCCTAGGGTTGGTTCACCTGCTTATTGTTTTGCTGCTGAATATTGGGGATTCTAAAAGTTATGTAGCGATCTGATGACTGCTAGAGTGACTTGTGATAGTCTTGGAAGCAGTTATGTATTTACAGTTGGCTGGAAATTATATATTTTGTAAATAAAAAACATTAAAAAAAACAAATATATATATATATATATATATATATATATATATATATATATATATATATATATATATATATATATATATACATACAAATATAAAAAAACAGGTAGTATTGGTAATTTTCTTTATTTGTGTGCGTGTAAAAGAATCTTCTTAATACTACCTAAATATGATGTTAAAAAGGAAAATATATTACTTTATTGTAGTGACTAGTAGAAAAAAGTAGCCTGGGAAAACCCAGATTACTTCCGGAAAATTTAGATTAAGTTACTACTGAGAATGGTCTGGTTTTAACCAGGCTAAGAAAAAAGTGGAGATGCCGGGGATTGAACCCGGGACCTCATACATGCGAAGCATGCGCTCTACCACTGAGCTACATCCCCACGTGACGTAAGATGTCAGCTGATACTACTAAACGGCTCGTCAAAGTCAGACTGTCCTCTTTCAGCTTTTAATGGGAAACACTGCTAATGTTGAACATGAAAATGCAAAAGGGGTTTCCTCTGAACATGTAAACTGGGTTGTCAACTTCGTCGTGACCAGTGTTGTGCAAGTTACTTCCAAACTGTAATACATTATATATTACTTATTACTGTTATTTAAAAGTAAGTCTTTACATTACTGTCTCAGAATTGTAATGTGTTACATTACTCCTGCATTACTTTTGAGTTACTTTCACCAACATAACTACAGAAGTAGAACATCCATATTTACATCCAGTAGAAGGCGATATGATGTAGCATAATGACTGTAGGCTATCCAGGCTACTAACAATATAGCATATAATTGGCAAAGTGAAGGCTCAAGACAATGCAAGAAAGGATGACAGACTGAAACACAAATGATGCAAGTCTGTTAAAAGTATGGTAGAGGTAAAGTGATTATCTGGGAATAGCTTGAGTCTATTCATATTAGACACAACATAACTGTATGTAATGACAAGATGCCAGTTTGTTCTTTTCTTATTGTTGTCATTATTTTATTATCTTTGAATTCAAGAGGTTCACAACACAAAACCGTCATAGCAAATGCAAAAAGTGCAAGAGATGGATTTTTTTTTATTGCTACTAGTGCTATAAGCGACGTCGATAGTTCTTTCGTTTTTAGACAAAGGTTGCATTTGACTGCATTTGCATTTGACTATTACAATCTTCTTGTCCTTATCTCTGACAAACTCGAAGTAAAGAGCATACGTCCATTTCGCGAATGTACAGTCGTCTTCTGCCATCTTCATCCATTGTGTGAACACACAGTTAAGCCTTGTTTATTTTCGTTTGGCTCCGCAGTGCGAGCCTCCGCTGGCGCTGACTGTCTGCGCGCGCGCCTCGTCCGTTTGGGGCGGTATACTCCACGCGCTCGCTGTTGTGCTATTCTTTGAAACGACATACTTTAAACCTTCTTTAGCCGCTTTTCCACTGGCCAGCGCGAACACAGAGGCCGAAATCATGCCTCGCGGCACTCCTGTAAAACCCGCTCTAAACACGCCTTCACTGGACTATGTCGACTATCGTTATACAAATATATCAGAAGCTGTCATTTAGTCATTATTTACAAACTTGAACACCACACGTGGCTATTGACTGACCACGAACAGGTAATAACTTACTAGCATTTGTCATTCGTTAATGTCTCGCGTTTTTTCTTAACAATTAAATTTCAGGCTAAAAGTGTGTTGTAACGCAAGCGTTACTGAAAATGTATAGAATAAAATATTACTGAAAATTGATTAGTAGTGCCTTATACTACTGTTACAGCAAAAGGTAATATGTTACTGTAATGCATTATTTTTGTAACGCGTTACTCCCAACACTGGTCGTGACACGCGCTCTTATGCAACCCAACTAAAACACAAGCCAAATAACAAGAATACAGCAAAATAAATAACTAAACCGACTCAAAGGATTTTTCCACCAGCACACATTGGTCGAAGCAGCAAGAGTAAACAAGAGCTGCTTTTTCAAATACATACGGGGGCGCCATCTAGCGGCGTTTATTAGTCGCAATTATTTTGTAAATTAATGGAGAAATCCAAAAGCCAATGTAAAAATCCTATTGTTTTTTGTGGAGGAAGCCAGGGTGACGCTAACTTCCGGGTTTATTACAAATGCATCTCGTATAAGATTGTGTATGTTTGTTCATTTGCAGTATTTCTTCCACGAATGGATGAAACAAAATAATAATTGGGATTTAAAAGAGTGAGCAACCAAGTAAATAACGTGAGGCTACGCTATCATCTTAGTTTGTATACTCGATTGCGGTTTAGCGATGAGCTGCGATGGCCGAGTGGTTAAGGCGTTGGACTTGAAATCCAATGGGGTCTCCCCGCGCAGGTTCGAACCCTGCTCGCAGCGAATTTACCTTTATTGTTTCCATTGGCTACTATTGTGTATCCACATTATTTCTCAGGCAAGAATGGGCGCGGCCATTTGTAATTTTAATGTGCCCGGCTTCCGGTATCATTCGCTTCCTGTTATTTTTAGCTGTACAAAACAAGTCGTTATGCTGCTTGATATTGCAAACTGGTATTCTATTGTTTTAATGTATTGTCTTAATTATAAACACGCTGGTTTATAGCGCAAAGAGTTTTAGAGTTTACTGCACTTTGGTATATTCTCGTTATTTCTTGTAGCGGCTAATAAAGCGGAAGTCTCGCACATTTATTTCCGCTTTGAAAAATAAGGGGTGTCTCAATCAGCTCCCTTGTTCAGTAGTCAGGGCACTGATGAGGGAGTCAGCCCATTGACTTATGTCCTGATCAGTGCCCTGACTTCTGAACTAGGGAGCTGATTGAGACGCACTCAAGGTGAATATTTTAAAAGACACAATTAAAGCATGCCAAGACGATTTAAAAATTATTTGTTTGTTTGTTTTTTAGGGATCATAATGGGTACATTATGTTAAATCAAATGAATTTAAAGCCCGACGTCTTTAATTATCTCCTGAAAGTCTCAACTTTTAGATGTGTTGACCTTTATTAATCTTGCCAGGAGGGGGCGCTAATGTAATTCGTATTAGTGCAAGTTTAGGCACAATTGCTGCTTTCCTAATGGCCACAGTTTAGAGCCACCTATTACATCACTGCCAGTCTTCGTATAATAATGTTGTATTGTGAGAACAAACGCAGAATAGATTTATCAAAATGCATCCTTCGTTATGTGCAATCCTTCTCAATGCAATCTACTGTCCTATTAATAATTTAGAACAAGATGCATAATTGAGTTTGCTGGGTTGCAGAAGGCATAAAAATTGTAAGGACAGCTAACAGATTAAAAGGCAAGACATTGTGATAAAGTCCTATTGTGTTATTTTTAAAATCGCTTTCACTTACATGGCCTTATCAGGCAGCCATATCTCATATTTTATATTCCAGCAGACAGAAGGCCCAGAGGGTCTCTAGAGAGAATGAGATTTAAAAAAAATAGCTTTCAGCCACTCCTCCCTCCTCTCTTCCTCCACACCCTCTCTTCTACTCTTAACGTGTGGAGTTGTGTGCTGAAGTGAGAGGGAGTGACACAGCAGGTGCGAGAACCCCAAACTGTCACACACATACACATGCACAAAGGGTGAGAAAGAGGGTGGAGAATGAAATCATTTCAAAGAGAGAGAGAGCTGCACACGAGAGAGTGAGGACACAGAAAGAGTGATTGTGAGATATTGAAACACCAGCACAGAGGGACGATACAAGAGAGAGAGTGTGGAGGGCGAGGAAGACGAATTGGAGTTAGAGGCGAATAAAGAGGGACCATGCTGAGGAGGAAGAGGAGCGTATCCTTCGGTGGATTTGGATGGTATGTTGCTCATGTGGAACAGCATCAGCTGTCAGCTGTGTAGAAATGTCTGCCAGATGTCCTGTGTGCGAGAGGGTCCGTGATGTGCTCACTGGTGTTTATTTATGGTTGTCAGCATGCTTGCATGGGCTGTTTTTAATCTGCATTCATTTGCACTATCACATGATGGATTTACATTGATTTATAAGTTGAATGTGCTATAATTTACAGTCGGAAATATCACGATATCGATTTGTAAAAGATCTATGTGACATTACAAATCTAAGAAGCTATTAGGAGTGTAGCAATAGTTGATAGTAATAGCTGCATGTATGCAAATGTATCAGAGGGCATTGCCCATTGTTCTTGTTCAAGTGTCGGTTTTCTCACTGCTTTTCACTCCTACGGACTTAGACTTTTCAAAAGTTGCTTTAGAGACACATTAGTCTGAAATCTCACCTTTATTCCATGTCAACTTTTTTTCTTGTCCATACAATGAAAGCCAAAATTTGAACCTCGAATGGACAAAAATAAACTTCAGAGACCAGCTGAGCTTCCATCTATATGATGCTCTGATTGAGATGCTGAATATTTCTCATAATGCTAAATCATTTATAAGCAGTCGTGGATGTATTAGAGTGCACATTAGCTGCATTGTTTCTCACTGCAGCCTGATTGAAAGCATTTCACATTTCCTTTCTCATTTCCCTCTTGAAACCTTGTTCTCACACATGTTGGGCAAGTGTCGGGTTGAATAGTTCGAGTGTGGGTTTGTGATTTTGTTTTGTAGGTGGATGTTTATCAGTGTGGGCTTTTTTTGTTTGTGTATGTGTGGCACCACACAGGGAAACAGTGAATATGAAGGCAATGGTTATGAGGGGTCAGAGCAAGTGAATGCTTTATTTATGATGCTACAGCTTCACTGCTCTCCACTGAGGCTTTTACAGCTTTCAGAACTCTTGTTTTTACTTTCTCTTCTATATTATGTCATCTCTACCCGAAGTTTCCTTTCAAGGCTATTTTTAACAGTTTTTAAAGCCATTTTGGCCATTTTTGGGGTTTGATATATTCACTACAGTGTGATAACAAAAGGTGCTTGAGTTCTTAGATTTAGGGTTGGGTCTACGTTTAGATTTAGACTTGGCTTTATGTTGATTATTGGTTTTGGTTTAGCAATAGGCTGAGGCTAGTGGATTGAGTTTATTTAGCGTTAGGTTGAGGGTTAGGTTTAGCCTTAGAGTTGAGTCGAGAGTTAGGTTAGACTTTGTGTTAGGCTGAAGTTTAGCATCATTAAGCATAGGATTAGTTTTATCCTAAAAACTAGGCTCAACGTTAGATTTCAGCTTAGTGTTAAGCTGAGAATTAGACTTTGTCTTAGTGTTAGGCTAGGTTTGTTTAGCCTTAGCATTAACCTGAGGGTCTACACTTACACTTAGGTTAAGGCTTAAGCCTAGTTCCAGACTAAAATGCATGTATGAGCTGTTTTGACAGAAAGTAACTTGCACTGACGTATCTTAAAATATGTCACTGCCATTGTTTTGTCCCAAGATGCACCAGTAATGTTTTTTCTAAGGGATGTTTATAACATATACTTAAATTCCCTAATTGAACTAAGGCCTAATCCTGGCTTAATCTAAACCCTGTCTGTGAAACCGAGCCATAGTGTTAGATTGATGGTTAGGTTTTGGGTTTATTTAGCCTTGGTGTTGAATTGAGAGTTATTTTAGGCTGAAGTTTAGGCTCACTTAGCATTAGGTTTAGCCTTAGCATTAGGTTGAGAGTTAGATTTAGACTTTGCATAGGTTGAAGGTAAGATTTTGTCTTAGTGTTAGGCTGCAAATTAGTTTTCGTTTAAGCATTAGACTAAGGATTAGGTTTGTTTAGCCTTAGCGTTAACCAGAGGGTTACGTTTAGTCTTAGTATCAGGTTTAGGTTTCATGCTCGGTTTAGATTTCTTGCCTTCTGGCTGTGAATCAACAGTGCTACCCCCTGTTGTATAATTTGTAAAAGCAAATATATTGAATTAAACCAATAATCAATTTGATGTAATCTCAGCTCACCATAATTCATATGCTGTTCTAATTGCAAACAAATGAGAACTTAATATGTCAGCTTTTTGCTGTGGGAAATATTTTCGCATGTGCACACACACACACACACACATGTCCACACCCTTCCTCTCTCAGAATTACCCACATCCCCACCACACCCAGTTACCATCACACCACACGTTTAATAGTGACACCTCAACAGTAACCTTTCACTAACAGATGGTCACACACATAAATCGTTAGAGGGGCTGACTTTCTACTGAGTAACCTGTGTACTGGATACACTTACACCACATTTAATCTGATTTTTGCACATTTAAGCTCTGAAAGCTTCCTCGCTGTAGTGGACAGTGAGATGATGGATTTTCTGCTCTGCTTCACGGCACCAGAAAGACTGACACCATGCTCATGCAGCTGTGTGTTTTCCATCTGTTACACACTTTGACTCAGTCCTCGCTTTGACATTCATTTATAACCTGAATCTGACGCTGCAAGGCATGCACTTCAGCAGCTGGAAATGTCTTTTTTTTCTTGATAGCATTGACATTTGAAGTACACGATGAGGGTCTGTTGGCTACCACAGGTCTCAATACGTTCATATTTGGACACAAGTTCCCCCTGAAAATGTATGAATGATGAATGTCTTTGCAAAAAGTCATACCAAGTAGCAAACCTATTGTCTCACTGAATTGGATGTTTCATTCCCTGTCATTGTGTGTTTTAGGGAATCAGTCTGACTTCATTAACAAAATAAGACACAATATCTGCAGTTACTTACACTAAGGGGAGTTGACAGCAGCGCCCTCACGGACCGGTGCACATAAACGCTCAGATGGTTAGAAATGTCAAAGATAGCCTCTATAAAAGGAATACTCCTGGTTCAACACCATAAAATAATAATTTCAACTAATTTCAAGGTTACAGTGGAACATTTACAATGGAAGTGTAATGGGGGTTAGCATTTAAAAACAGAAATATAAAGTCACTTGCATGAATTCTTCTATTCAAACTTTTTAACATTTTAAGGTTTGCAGTGTTGGATTGTAATAGCAATGAAATGGTAAAACTGATTATAATGTTACACAGAAAAGATTAGTCAGAGATTTCTTCACACAAAAATCATCTTAACACTTTGGCTTTACTGTTGAAACAGTGAGTATATTAAAGTTATTGGATTGACCGTTATGAAGTCCATCACTGTAAATATAAGTGAATTCTTTTTTTACAAACAGAAAATGTTATATTCTGTTAACTCATCTACAGCAAAAAATAGGGCTAGTCTTGACAATATCTGTGATATGAATACATATCAAGCAAAAACTGAAATAAGGGAAGTCTTTGTGAGTCAGAAAATGCTTTAAAGCTGAAAAGTCATAATATGATACTATAACTACACCCTAATGATAAAAGGAAACTGTGTGTGACAAACAAATGTGTGAAATATAAAAAACAAGCTGGATAAAAATAAACGGCCACACCCTTTCACACAGTCTGAGTCAACCCTGTTATGTTTTGATGTGATATTGTGGGTAGTCAGTGCTGGTGGGTGACCTTTCCTGCATGTCAACATTAATTGGGCATTAAGCTCACCTAGCTGTGTCAAGAAATAAAAACATACAGGGATGATACATTACAGAAATGTCCTTTTTTAACCCCTTTGATCCTTTCGTCCTGCCAGGTCAGCTGACGGGTTGAGCTGAGCAAATTACTGCCATCTACGTTTGTTCCTTGATCCTAAATGCTTTCTTGTCTTTTCTCTTCAAATGCAGGGTTGACAAGTCTACCATTAGCGCCCTTCGAGCTCGGTGAGTACTGCCTGCACCGCCGACTCCCTCTCTATCTTCTCCATCTCCCACAAAACCTGACAGCCCTATATCTTATCTGTTTCGTGAAAAGAGGTAAATGAGAGCCCTGAAGAAAACTGCAGGCAATGCAGCGTGTGTATAGGTTTGCGTGACCAAAATGCTTAGTTCCTGTGTGAAAAGCAGCATCTGTTTGTGGCTTTTTACCCTTTTTATCTTTCAGCTGACATAAACTATGCTTTTTTGGCTCCTTTTAGCATTTAGATCTTTTTTTTATTTCACAAAGTGGCCCATTTATTCAATGGAATGTCTCTCTTTGCATTTGTTTTCCTAATATCTAATTCTATCTAAAAACTCTTATGTGAACGTCTATCTTAAACATTTTATCATGTGAACCACCAGTCATGGATTATAAAGTACTAGTTCTCTGTTCTTTTAGAGTTGAAGATGACCAAAGTAATGACTTGTGTTAATTCAGATGCTAATTATTAAAGGATTAGTTAACTTTAAAAAGAAAATCACCTTCTATTTTTATTTCTTTCTAATGAACACAATCAGAGTTATTATTATTAAAGCTTGACGCTTCCAAGCTTTATAGTGGCAGTGAAAGGGGCCCAAGAGTTTGAAGGTCAAAAAAGTGCATCCATCCATCATAAACGTGCTTCACACGGCTCCGGGGGGTTAATAAAGGCCTTCTGAAGCGAATCGATGGGTTTTTGTACGAAAAATATCCATATTTAAAACTTTATATAGTAAAATATATAGCTCTTGCCAGACCGCCTTCTGTATTCAATTTAAGAAGAAAGTGCAACGCCTCTCGCAGTTCAAAAAACTTACTCTATGTCCGACGTCATACGTCGCGACAGTTACACTTTTTCCATAAGTTGAATACAGAAGGCTGTCTGCCGGAAGCTAGATATTTTACTTTATAATGTGTTAAATATGGATATTTTTCTTACAAAAACACATTGATTCGCTTCAGAAGGCCTTTATTAACCCCCCGGAGCCATGGGCCCTATTCACTGGCACTAAAGCTGTGAAGATATTTATTAATATAACTCAGATTGTGTTCATCAGTAAGAAGAAAGTCATATACACCTAAGATGGCTTTAGAGTGGATCAATCATGGGATAGTTTTCATTTTAAAGTGAACTAATCCTTTAACCGACTCAGTTTGGTTGATTCATTTAACAGATCTGAGTCATTTAAATTGGACTATGAAAAAAAAAACAAAAGTAAACTTTTCAAATAAATAAATATTTAATTGAAAGAAAAAATCTATTATTTATATAGTTATATTGAAGAACATGCTTTAGATTGTGGTTAACTATTGATCTAATCAGATCATATCAAAGATGCATCACAATGCAGGTCGTTTTTTTACACCCCTACTTTTAACACTTTGCGATTCATTCGAACCAGTTTTTCACTTAAACACAGATTTACTTCAATTTAACATCAACTTTTCATCCTGAAATTTGTGACATCCTTCACAGGCAATGTTAAATACTTTCATTTTCATCATGTCTCTCACATACACTGTGTTTTGTCATGTAGTGTCAATTTGCTCCAGTGAAAGCAGGATCTTTATTGGTAACACCATGAAAGGGTTAATCTATCCTCTCTTGCCATATTTTCACATTTGTCCTCCACCTGCTTACCATCCATCCACTCATTCACAGGGTTTAGTTTATTATTCATGGGTGCACGTGCAACTCTAGCATTATCATCCTCACACTCACACACACACACACACACACACACACACACACACACACACACACACACACACACACACACACACAAACAGCTTTAAGATCCTGAAAGGCCCCGATGAAGTGGTTTGGTAAAGTGTTCAGAGTGGAAAGAAGCTTCACTCAGCTTGAGAGTACCACTGCATAACCCTGAATAGGGTCGTGACTGCAGACCATACACATGGAAATGATCCGATTCTGCCTGATATCTGCCCTCACAGGGCCAATTCATGGTTTGCTTTGAGGTGAATTGATGAAAGGCGAGGGTCATTAATATTTCTATTGTATTCGTAAGTGTTTGAAGGATGTTGTGAACCACAGATCTATTTTTAGATGTCCCACTGGCAAGGAGAAAACTAGGGTCCTTTAATGTCTGTAGACCCTCTGGTATTATATAATTTATCTGAATAAGCAAACCCTAAAGGACTATTTTTTTAAAACATAATGAAGAATGACACAAATTGCTGCAACTTCATTATTGTAATTTTAGCATTTGAAATGTATTTGAGATGAAAAAATAGTGGGGAAAAATGCATGAACAATTAAATATCCAATATCGTTGATTCTAATTCATTTAAAGAATATTAGCTTAGACTGGCTGGTTCATTTTGTTTTATGCTGGTTAGAACAGAAGACCATCATATCCATTCTGCTCAACAGCAAAAGCTTTGTATTTGACACTGGTCAAACAACTTGTTGTTTCTTGTGCAACTGGTTGACTGCAGAGGTCTTTTATAAATGTCTTTGTTCTGCTGAACACCAAGGATCTGCTTGGTTACAAACATTCTTCCAAATATCTTCCTTTGTGTTCAGCAGAAGAAAGAAATTCATACAGGTTTGGAACAACTTAAGGGTGAGTAAATGATGACAGAATTTTCATTTTTGGGGGAACTATCCCTTTAAAGGTAGGGTAGGCAATTTCGGAGAGGCTAGCAATAGCAAGTCCTTCAGAGCGACTCCAAAGCCACGCCTCCTTCAAAACACATGAACGCACACAGCAGAATTACCTACGTTAAATTACCTCATGTCTCAAAGGACATAACATTACAATAATAATGAACATATAAAACTTACAGAGCTCTTACTTGTTCAACCTGACTGCTGCAGATTCTTTTCGGCGTCGATAGTGTTCACAGAAACGCATAAATCTGAGTCTGAGTCAAGCGTTGTCATCTCGTAATTATGGTTACGTCAGGCGTAAAAGCGTCATTTAAAAAAAAAAAAAACACCTCGGGTTCGTTTTTTATTTTGACACGGCGCGTTAAAAACTGGCTGACCAATGAGATCGGCGCTTTTGTTCACGTGCCTGGAGCTGCTGAAGTGACAGTAAAACACGACTTGTTGGCGCTCAAGCACAAAACGGTCTTGCCGAGCACACATTGATACGACGAAGAAGTAGTAAGTAGACAAAGAAGAAGATGAGCTGCTACTGAATTTGTATGTTCACTCGGCGCATCGGCAGTGAAAATTGCTTGGGTGTGAACACTCAAGACGCGCCGAAAAACGTTAAAGCTACAATTTTCTCTGTTCCCGTTGTTCTTTGATGAACATTAATGACAGACATTATCAGTGCTACTGTCACTTTAAGATCAGCCGCTGTCAAACATGACGCGGATCTGACGCGCTGTCCCGCGCATCTCATTTTCTCTCAAGTTCATTTAAGGCATTATTTGCCATACAGTACATTAAAGTGCATTAAAAACAAGGCAAAATAGAGCAAGTACTCCCCTCGAGGGAGCTGCTCGGCTCGGTACTGAGGGCTTAGCGTTGAGTTTCTTTACTTTTTCGCCGATGAAAGCAGAGCTGTGGTGAGCCGCTTCGCCATACTTTCATTTTTTTGAAGCGGGAGCTGAAATGACGGGAGAGGTAATGTCGCCCAGATTTGCTTCCGCCAATCTGCATTTTCCCCAGACATACGTTCTTCCCCCACACAAAACAGCATTTAATTCCAAATATGTAATATTCCGGGAAATTCTGCGTTAACACTAGATTCCACGTAAATATGGCGATTCCGTGATCACGGAAATTATAGGGCCCTAAATGTCAATTTAGCTTACACAAGTGTCTCATGGTAGCCGCAGAGCATTATAACAACTTTCAACACACTCAAATGTATTTAATAGGGATGCAACAATACAGTTAGTTCACGGTTCAATACATACCTTGGTTTTTAACCACGGTTTTCGGTTCGGTTCTGATGTCTTGTCACATTAGTTTTTTGCTATTCTATTCTTAGGCGACAGGAACAGCAAGAGGTTAAGTATGAAATTGAATGAATAAATGTAACAATAAAACACTATATAGCAGTGGCTGCTGGTGATAATTATTTTTTGGGGGGCGGTTTTTTTTTTGGGGGGGGGGGCAGTATCAAGATGCATTTTGACTAAATTCAGAGAAAACAGTGTCTTCACTTTTATCTTTTTACACATTCATTTCCCACATATAATTGAATGAGGAAATGAAAAACAAAAGAAAACATCCACAACAGACTAGCATGTTGACTACTTGAACATACATCTTGCTCTCCTTACTTTCTGGCCAGGAAATTTCTCAATGACTCTCTGATTAAAGTCAGTCATCTCAGTGTCAGGACGTTTGCATTGTTCAGTTAGATATTTGATTTCTCTTACCTCCGTTGTTGTCCACAAAACTTCAGTACCGACAGTTTGAAATAAAAGACAGGGAAAGCAATAAAGGGCATTGCTAACAACACATCCAGCCACATCCAAACTTACGTTTCTCATAACAAGCGCGTGGAGCTCCGATTGCAGCTGCGTCCTGTCACTGGCCTGCTGCTGGATTTGTAAATTGCGTTGGTCCGGTTCAGGATCTTGCAACGAACGCCTTGTGAAAGAATTTGGTTTAACTGCGGCCATCTCTACGAAAGTGATCATCCTAACAAGGTTTTGGCGGAGTCGGAGTGACGTCGCCCGCGCATTTTCGCTTTAGTGGCTAAGAACGGAAAGTTGAATGACAGGTGACGAGAACCAATCAGATTGGATAAAATAACACACATCCAATTCTGATTCGCCAGGGAAGCAGCGACCTGCATCCGAAGGAGGATCTTTAAAAACCAATTAGAGACCAGCTTCAGGTCACATGCTGCCCGTATATTTTTAGACTCCGATAGACATCCATTTGTCCGGCGTCCCTCGCGCATGAAACCGCATAAAACATATTGAAGAACATATAAAATAGTTAACCGATCAAAGCCAGTTTTTATTAAATGCTGAGGCTCTTACTAACAGCCAGCACATCGTATGAGTAAACTATTTTATTTTTATTTCACTTTTATATCATTTTTGTATACATGTATATTTCTGGAATTTTGATGGGGGCGGCGCCCCAGCGTCCTCTATTGACCAGCCACCACTGCTACATAGACTTCACTATAAAATATACACTGATTCTTATTAAAGCTACTGTATTAAAGCTTTTCAGTCAAGAGCAGTGAGTGATTTTCTTTGTCTTTTGTTGTTGTATTAACATTAAAGGGAAAGTTCATTCAAAAATGAAAATTCTGTCATCGAGAAATGAATACAGGTTTGGAACAATATTAGAGTAAATAATGACATAATTTTAGAGGTGAACTGTCCCTTTAAGGACAGCGTGTTCACTAGGCTGCCTGCTGTCAATTTAAGACCTGCATGCATCTAATAAACAGACACACACTAATTTTACTTTCACTTTAGACATAACCGACTGTGTTTGTTATCTTTGTGTGTATTTGACAGTATTAGCACAGTAAGACAACTACTTAGTTCAGTAATCACGTGTTTGACAGGCGTTTAGTCTGCGCGCTCGGAAAAGCGCATGTTAAAACCGCGAATGAGCCGGCAACGCTTTAAAACGTATGCAAATAATGAACTTTCATGATTGTGAATAACTATAGTGTTCCGTGAGTATAACTCTACCACTAACGTGTGATGTGAATTTATGTCGCGTTGTTCAGTATTGGGATGGAGGCAAATGATAGAATGTGTAGAAAAATAATTAATTCAATGCAAAACCGGAAAAAACGCAATTCACAAGCGCGTATTGAACCGTGAATGCCGTAACGAACGGTTCAATATTATATTGAGAATTGTGGCATCCCTAGTATGTAATATAAATAATATATTACTTGAATAAGTGACCTCTATTGGCGAAAAATTACATATTGTGGCTTTAAGAGGCCTTGTGGAAACCCAGTGCACTAGCATCCCATGACAAAGACCACCACTAAAAATATTGGATGGAGGTCTGTCATGTGCTGGTATGTTCAGCGAAGCTGACTAACTTTGAGATGTAATGTGATGTATCATGCTACCAAATAGCAGGAGAGGTAACAGGTGGGATCTCCACATCTAACCAATCACCCACTGTTCAGTCCTGCTGGGAAGGGTGTGGACGAGCGTTTGTCTGTGCATACACACACATATGTTTCACACATCAAACCTGGCAAGATGAGGAAGTTTGTGCTTACGCAATGCAGACCACATGCGTTAGCTTGTTTGCGAGTGTCATTTAGGCATGATAAGCTAACAAGAGAAACAGTATGTATTTGTTTCTCATAAAAAAACTACGCAAAACACCCCAGCCAAGAGTAAACAGAACTAAACAAGATTTGCATGCTCGTTGAGGCGTTGATTAATAGGTTTTACGCAGTGATATCAGGAAATCATTTACAAGCTGTTCACTAAATTTGCTCTGATTTGGAATCGAATTGTAACATGCATGGCAACAAGTGAAGGTCACACATGGTGTCAGGATCATTAGAGTTGCTTTTACCACCCTAAGCATGTCTTTAAGGGATGATCCGTGTATTTTTGAACCTCTGTTTTGACGTGCCTGTCAGTCACACTAGATTGTTCTGATGGCATACATGCATTTGAGAATACATTTTGTAGTAAGGCAGATTTTTGTGTTTGTTAGATATTTTTTTATATTTAAATTTTTATTTATAGTAATAACAATAATTATTATAAATAAAAATGATATAAAAATACAAAAAGCTAAAGGCAATTATCGTTTGGGAACAGTGGAAAAAAAGAAAACAGTAATAAAAAATAATATAATAGATAAATAATAATATAATTTAATAATACATATTATTGCTGTTGTTGTTAATTTATCATTCACTATAAAACTGTGGTCCCCAAAGTATTTTTTTTTTTTTTTATGATGTACAGTATATATAATGCAGCACCATAAAGATATGCTATTAATACTAAGCTGTTTAATTTTTTTCAATGTTGAATTGCTTTCTCCTTTCCTATTTTTGAACCTCGATGTTGACATGCCTGTCAGTCGTTTATATTAATACAGACATACACAAGTGTATTTGACACGTATATGAGTGCTTGACGTGCATGTCAGACATGTCAGATCTGCTCTCTGATAGGAGGTTTTGTTGTCACGATGTGTGTTATCGTGTCTGTGTGTTTTGATGTTAGTTTTGCTCAACATTTATTGACGCAAGTCACATATTAAATATTAAAGTATGTTAAATATTCAGTCTTTAAGTTTGATGCCATATGTTTTATTCAGAAGCTCACGGTGGTTTGTGAAATGTGAGTTACATCAGTCCATTTGTTTCCTTCTTCCCTAAACCTGCTGACATTTCTGTGTGTTTGTGTGTGTGTGTGAGTGCGGCGCATAATCAAAATGAGTGAACAAAGCAGACAGGGATACTAGGGTGTCTGGGAGGATTTCAAGCCCCCCTCCTTCCCTCCTTACCTCTCTCTCTCTCTCTCTCTCTCTCTCTCTCTCTCTCTCTCTCTCTCATGATAAAGTGTAAGGCTTTGTACTTGTAGAGCATCTAAACCCTTTGAGTGCGGTTGTGCAATCTCTAGCCAGTGTGTGCTTCTCGTTCTGGCTATTATTTCAACTGTTGGTAAGAACTGGCGACTCATTAACTTCACGTTACCTTCAAAATGCCTCGGAGACACTGGTGAGTCTCATTTGACTATAATTTAGAATATTTGTGTTTTTATGCATTTTGATGCATGTAGCAAAAGTGCGTGAAATTAAGTGTTTCTATATGTTGTTGTTTTTTGTTAGTTAGCAGCATAAAATTCTTTATGGCACTGGCTTGATGAATATAATGCATAAAAGGAGTGTATCTCATATTTTTGTATTGGAGCAAACTCTGGCATCTTGTTTTGCATAGAATCTATGTGGTCCGTTCAAAATGGGATTTTCGAAATACTGAAATGTCCATGCAAAGCACTGTAGATGATGTTTATATGGTGTGGCTTCACTTTGATTGCACGAGAAGAGGTTGGGAAGTATTCTATGCAAGTAATTTTTGAAGGATTATGGAAGTATTACATAAGCTGACAGCATATCCTGACAGTTTCAGTAAGTGGCTCAGTGCTGCTGCTGTTTCTTTGGGTGTCATTCAGCTCAGCTTCCAGTGATGAAAGTATAATCTGTTACTCACTGTAAAGCTTGTCACACGCTCTGGTTCTCATTGCTCTGCGAATCCAAACCGGGAACATCTTCCTCACTCTGGCCATGAGGAACAGAAAATCTAGCATGTTTTTGTATTTTTAAGGTGTAGATTTAGCATGATTTAAAATGTTGCTCAGGATAATCACTTATTCTGATGGATTTGAGAAGACAATTTTGAGTAAAGCAGGTTTTTTGTTTGCTATTTTTATATATTAATTTTGGTCACGCTTTATATTAGGTGTCCTTAACTACTATGTACTTACATAAAAAAAATAAGTACAATGTAGTTATTGTGTTGATGTTGTATTGTAAAACACTTGCTGCTGTTGAGGAGGGGATACGGGTAAGGTTAGGGGCAGGTTTGGTGGTATGGGTAGGTTTAAGGGTGGGTTATGGTGTAAGGGAAGGGTCAACTTAAAGATGTAATTAAAGATGTAATTATAGAGATTAATTACAGGTGTAATTAGTATTACATGCAGTTTTTAAAAAAAAAAATATATGTAAGTACATTGTAAAAACGTGTGTACATAATAAGTGCATTGTATCAAATTAGTAATTTAAATGTTAGTACTATTTTAATTAAAGACACCTAATAAAAAGTTGGACCTTAATTTTATAATATTATAAGAAAAAATTATAAAAAGGGAAATATTTTGTGGACAACACTGGAAAATTAAAACACAAAATAATAATAATAATAATTGATAAATAATAATAATAACTAAACAATATAAATAATAATAATATAGAATTATATAATTTGTTTTGTCTTTCCAGTGTTGTCCCCAAAATATTTCCCTTTTTTCTGTGAAATATCAATATATAAATCATAAAGGTAGGTGAAGTGTCCTTTAATACATACTGTAGTTTGAATAAAATAAATTATAATACTAAGATAAGGTGCTTCATTTATTGTAATGCTTTCTACTTTCCTTACTTAAATAATATGCAGATACTGTCTAAACATAGTGACCCATAGCGCTTTCAAAACAAAACTCAACTAGCCTAACAGAAACACTGACTGAGCCAATAGTGTGAGTTTGGGGGCGGGACTATATGTTTGTTGGACCATTGACAGACGTAGGAAGTGTTCAGGAAACCTGTTTGAAACAAGGGGTGCTTCTAATTTCTTATTTGAGCATCCTCGTTTCCTTCCCTTGCTTCCTTTCCTTGTGTCTTAACTCCACCCCCTTAGGATGTGAGGGAAGGATACACGTATCCTCGCTCATGACTCCTCATGAGGCTTCCTCGTTCCTCGCCTCCTCGTGGTGCATTTAGATAATTGAGATGTCCTTCAAGATGGCTGAGTTCGATCGGTTTCCGGGTTTTGGGCTGGATGACGGAGGAGCGATGATATAAGGAAGCATCAAGCATCTGAGTACTGAGGTGGAGCTGGGGAAGGTGGCGAGTTTCTGACCAATTAGTTGAATGTTGAGCAGCTCATTGGCTACTGATTCAGTAGGATCCAATCAGCTGCACCCTATATGAACGAAGAATGATGTGATTGCAAGCAGATTGAGTTGGGGGGTCTAATGCTATTTAATGTATTCTGACTTATTTACACTGTTAAAGAGTTGGATTCTAATGCTAAACATGGCCAAAATTTCAAAAATGAGTTGGACATATGACGGAGTATTTCTGTGCCAAATACACTCCTTCAGGATCCGAACACGTTTCGGAAAGTTTTTTAGGAGTATGGCCCTGTATGAAGTCATAAAAAGAATTCCTTCTGTGGGCACTTCTCCCGGATGAGCACATCAACCAGAGCGAGAGCAAGAGCGTCAACAACTAGCTTCGTTCAGGTTACATGAGAAGTCGGCAGCACTGTCTTTTTGTTTTTAGACCACGAAATCAACAATGTCCCTAATGAAGTGTGTTTCTGGTTGTGAGGAAAAGATAACCTTGTTCAGCTTACCAAATAATCACGTTAAATGGGGGGTAAAATCTCATGTCTATCTTAAGTACCTATAGAGTAGTATTGCATCCTTCATATCTCAGAAAAGTCTTTAGTTTTATTATATTTATAAAAGAAAGATACGCTGTACCGAGTCTTTCCGAAAAATAACGTGCCGGCGTATTGTGTGGGCGGAGCTAAAGCGTCACGAGCGCGCGCAGCTATTGCATTGAGAGCGTCTGAAAGCTGTGACATCCTTAAACATGGAAAAAAAACGTTATCCTAAATAAACCAATGAGATCAATCAGATTCAGCCATACATTTATGATCCAGAATCAGATCTAGAGGCTGAAATTTAACAGGAGAAGCAGCAACGACGACTACAGCAGGACTTCTCAATGGTATGTACTGTAACTGTAACTTATATACTTGCTTAGCGGCTTGTCATGCTCACGAGTTTTACAACATTTGTGTGTGTTTACTCATGGTTTATGAGGATATAATTTGGTTTATGGACTATTATATGTGATTTAATGTTAGCAGTAGCATGTGTAACGGTTTTGCACTTCAGACTAGTGCGTGTTTACATAGAAAAACAATGGAATAGTAGCGCATTTGATGACCGAGTCCATAGCTAACAACACAAAGACATTTGAAGCAGTTTTACTCACCGCCTGCTTCCAAAACACGAGTCATGACCGTGAACCTTAATCGCTGGGACCGCTCCATCTTTCAGCATTAGACGAGCTACAAATCCGGCATCGAACTGGGAACAAACAAAACACTTGTCCCATTAATGCTGGGTTCTTTAAGAAGCTGTGCAGGGTTGTCTTGCCTTGACAACCAAAAACACACATCTTTGGTGACATTGTTGATGTCGTGAAGTCATGTGACTGCAGCGCAGCCAAACAAAGCACTTTGATGGGCGTACTGCTTTCGCTCTCTCGCTCTGGTCTACGGGTGCGCG
The DNA here is from genome assembly GCF_949357685.1 of Gobio gobio. Classification (NCBI taxonomy): domain Eukaryota; kingdom Metazoa; phylum Chordata; class Actinopteri; order Cypriniformes; family Gobionidae; genus Gobio; species Gobio gobio. The sequence goes on from NC_137107.1 coordinate 23,310,012, forward strand.
CGCGCCCTTCCGGGAGAAGTGCCCTTAGGACCCGTATAAGGAAATTCTGCTCCATTTGTCGTCACATAGGCCCATACTGGAAATTTTTTTTTCTGAAACTTGTGAGAAACCGGAAGTAGTATTTTTGGCACAGAAATACTCCATCAAACGTCCAACTTAATTTTTTGAAAATGTGTCCATGCTTATTAGCATGGGAATCCAAGTCTTTAATAGTGTGAAAAGCTCAGTATGAATGAAACAGCATTTCACCCCCCCTTTAAGGAAACAGTGGATGCAGTTTGTTTTTCCGGAGCAGCAATGCAGTTCTGCAAGTGTGTTTGTTTGTTCCCGGTCACGAGTCGAAACCACAGGCAGTGAGTGAAACTGCATCAAATATCTGTTTTGTTGGCAATAGGTGCGCGTAAGTGAATATAATGTAAACAACACGAACGTATAGTGAATCGAAAGTTATCCAGAGATAATGCGATGATGTATTGTGTGTGTGTGTGTGTGCTCGTGACTCATTAGCTCCGCCCACTGCACGCCTCCACGAGTTCGGCCGTTTTCAGAAAGAATCAGTACAGTGTATCTGTCTTTTATAAATAATATTATGATAAAACTAAAGACTCTTTGGAGATATGAACGATGCAATACTACTCTATACGTACTCAAGATTGACATGAGATTGGCAGAAACTGTGTGTGTGTTATGTATCAGCCTGCGCCATCTAGAGTTTCATGACAGAACTTTGTATTTCATTATTTAACCTTTAAAAAGTATCAGTTTTGATTTCATACATTTTAATTCATTAAACTTTTTAAAAATATGGTATTAGGCTGATAGGCAAATGTATTGGAACATACAACTGATTATCAGGGGTATTTTAGTATATTAAAATGCATTATATATACAAAAGATTGTATACCTTTTTTTTCATTTCTGTTCTCTACTTTAAGTGTGTTCATGAACTCCTGGTTTTCAACCAGAGTTCATCCTCACTTTTAGTGCACTTGACACTTTATTTATCCTTTGACTGCTGGTCCTCAGCAGACAGAGCCACTGTCTTCCACATCACTGCTCATTTCTTCTCTTCCTCTCTCTATCCCTCCATCGTCTCCTACAGGAGCCGTGCTCATCTGATGAAAGATAAATGCGTAGCTGGAAGATTGAGATCCTTTCATAGGGTTACACAACTGCACCACTTATAGTGAAGACAAGAACTTGATTTTCTAGTAAAATAAATAGTGTTCTTCTTATTAACCTTTAAAACTCAAGCAGCACTAAATGTGCCTGTATGTTTGCAAGTATATTGCGTGTGTGATTGTGATCTAGTTAAGTTTCATTCCCTCTACACCTCAGTTTCAAATGGCCCTATTATGATTGAAGCTCATTTCTGCTGGAGGCAATTAGGCTAAAGACCACAACAATTCAAAATCACTATGTGAAAATGGAACAGTTGTAATGACAGCTCCTGCTGAGAACTCTCATTGTCATGTTGCAAAACTGTGTTATAAAAGAAAAGCAATTAGACTCGTCACAAACTGAGCTCTGCTCTGATAAAAAAAGACAAGCATGACTTGTTTTAGATGCACATCCGACTTTGTAACTCCCAAATCAACCATCTTTATCAGCTTGGACCAGTATGGAAATTTAGCAGGGTCCTAATCCTTGATTAAGGTACTAAACGGAATTTGACATGCAAACTAATGCAACTTTTAGCTTTCATTACTTGTATTTTTTTTTAAAGCTGAATTTGTGGAGACACAAGTAGGGACTGCACTTAACTTATATTACTTATGAATTGGAGAAAAAGCATTTATTGGACAGTTTTTCAGCTTTCAGGATATGCATTCAAGTAGATATGAGTTGGTTTTGGATGCGCAAAATAGCTGCCCTGAGGTGTTGCAAATTTGCCGTTGAGTGAACAGACTTTCCTTGAAAGGGTTGTTGACGTAACTCTGCAGTGCTCTTTATTTCATAGCAGTTAAATGTGAACCCGGTGGATTGCATGATATTAGTGGTTTCACATGCAGCACAGCCTGTAGGGAGGGGATGTCAAACCACATTATTTGACTGATCAGATCTAAACAAACATGAATGGAATTTCCCCCAGCACATGGAATATTTTAAACCTTATTTTTTTTCCTGGTCATGTAAATACCTGTTGGCTACAATGAGGGCATTGTCTGTCTAGTATAAAAATAAATACTATAAAATACTTTATGCAACATAGTTTTTACAGCACCCTATATTATCAAACCACTAGAGGGCCTTACATTCACATTATACTGTGCTTTAGGCAGAACCTGATTTCACCAAGTACAACATGTCCCTGGATCAGCATCTTTGTTGATCCTGGAACAACATTCCAATCAACAAATCAGTGTGAGGGACAAGTGTTAGGTGCTTCTACGTCATTGTTATTCACCTATCATTTCCCTCTGATTTTAGGGATAACTTATGTGTAGGGTTATGTTTAGAGTAGGGTTAGGACAAACTTTTCGGACAGGAATGCACAAAAAAAAAAAAAACTAATTGGACAAACTCAATTTAATTGAGGGCAGGATTTCCATCAAATAAGTATAGTCCCAACTGATAAAAAAAACAAATTTGTGCAATTAAATGTAAGTGAGTTGGTCCAACTCAATTTGGGCCAATGCAATTGAGTTGGCTCAACTCAATTTGATCAAATACAGTTTAAATTAAATTGATACATTTATAAAATGACCTTTTATGCTTGTCAAATTTAAAGGAAAACATTTAATTGGAAAATCAATGAAAAGCAGTTTCATTCATCATTTTACACAATGTATAGTGAAAAAAATAAGAAAAGACTGGTGTCACTCCTGACATCAGCATAGATATAATAATAATATAATAGATATAAGACTCTTCTGCATAATGGTAACCGCAAAATTCAAAAACGTTACAGAAACTCCTATAAATGTCCAACATAACTGAACTTTAAACACTGACATTACAGTTTTTTACGATCGCTATGGCAATTTTTTCAATACTTTTAACATTTTTCCTAAACTCTTAACACACCTACAACACACAATTACCAAAACGGTTAATTTCATGCTCAAAATCACACATTGTAAACTAAACTCCAACACTAATTTTCAAAATACAATAATACACTAACACACTAACACAATACACTATGTCTATCAAAACCCTAACGCATGTTCTCTTCCAACAGGAACATTTAGTCAATCATAGCACAATGTCATAAAAACACTAACACTAGATGGAATTACAGAAACTGCATTATTTTATGTGTCAGGTCTGCCCTTATACAATAGACAGTATATTTTATTGATCATAGATTGTGTGCCTTTTGAAGCCGCTCCACATTTTTGTTTTGTTGGGTTTAGTAAATGCATGCATTTTGTTTCTTTTGCTGCAGAAATCCAATACAAAAAATAAATGACTCATCTCAGAGTAGCTTTATAGAATGCCCTACAGTTTTATTCATTATCAGCAATCACCATGTTGACAATAGCAGGTTTCTGTTCTTCATTTAGGAGCTTTCCTCTGCCCCCTGAGGGAGGTAGATGTTCAATCCTTAGATAGACAAAATACAGTTACATATGAGACCAGAGGCATACAGTCACTGTAATATATGGTAAAATTATTTACACTTTGCAGTAGGAGAAGCCTTTATACAATATCCTACCAATAAAGGTACTTTGACTTTGACTTTGACTTTGACCTGTTGGTTTCTCGAAAATTCTGGATAATGGATGCCACTGTGTCCCAGCTGAGATTTGGCTGTACTCATTCACCAGCTGTTACAAGTACACAGGAGGCAGACACAGATGTTAACAGGTAAGGGTAGTTTATTAGACCACAGTAGAGCAGGTGTTGTGGAGCAGGTGAGTAAACCGGTTGTTGGTAGATTAGAAGGTGATACGAGAGAGCGAGAGTTACTGTCTTTTGTTTTGTAGATGGAAGGACGCTGGAGCCTGGAGGTCGCTGGAGACTGGAGATCGTTGGAGACTGTAGATCGCTGGAGTACTGAGGGACGGACAGGAACACACCCACACAGCAGACAAGGAACACGAAAGGAAGGAGACACGCTGGAGACAGGTAAGTATCAGTAGTAGAGTCCTTGAGGTAAGCATAGCCTGAAGTATATGCGAACGAGACCGGACGTGGAGTGCTGTGTGCGTGTGAGTCTTGTAGTGCTGTTGATGAGTGTGGTGATGAGGTGCAGGTGATGGTGATCAGTACTCTGGGGAAGGAGTGCGCTGTGATTGGTGGAGGGTGGAACCTGACGTGTCTGTGACAGTACCCCCCCCCCCCCCTCCACGGCCTGCTCCAGAGGGCCGAGAACCCCGACGCCGTGGTGGACGTCCTCTACCCCGCGGAGCTGGCTTCTCAGGATGACTGTCGTGAAAGGTCTGGAGTAAACTGGGATCTAAAATGCCGTTCCTTGGGACCCAGGAGCGTTCCTCGGGACCATTTCCTTCCCAATCCACTAGATATTCCAGCTGACCACCACGACGTCGGGAGTTCAAGATCTCATTGACCTTGTAGGCCGTACCGTCCTCCAGGATGAGTGGAAGGGGGGGTTCGGCGGGAACTACGTCAGGTCCTGTGGGAGAAACAGAGGGGTGGTGAGCTTTCAGCAGTGAGACATGGAAAGTGGGATGTATACGATACCCTTGTGGCAGACGGAGTTGATAGGTGACTGGATTGACTTGCTTGGTGATGGGGAATGGGCCAATGAACCTGGGACTCAGCTTTTTGCAAGGCAGACGCATTCTGATATCTCTGGTAGATAGCCACACCAGCTGACCAGGCTGGAAGACAGGGGTGTCAGAACGTCGGAGATCAGCTACCATCCTGCGTCTGCGCAGGGCCCGTTGCAACTGATGGTGGGCTGAGTCCCAGACCCTCTCGCTCTCTCGGAACCAGTAGTCCACTGCAGGAACGTCGGAGGGTTCCCCATCCCAGAGGAACAGTGGAGGTTGAAAGCCGAGTACGCACTGAAAGGGGATACCGGAACTTAACAGTGATTTTGTTGAGGGAACGATAATCGATGCATGGCCGCAAGCCTCCGTCCTTTTTTGCCACAAAGAAGAAGCTGGATGCAGCAGGGGAAGTAGACGGCCTGATGTAACCTTAGGCGAGGGCTTCCTGGATGTATTCCTCCATGGCCTTCTCCTCCGGGATGGACAGTGGGTATATCTTACCCCTTGGTACTGGTTCACCCGGAAGCAGGTCGATGGCACAGTCCCATGGCCGGTGTGGAGGCAGCTTGGAAGCCCGTTGCGGGCAGAAGACATCGCTGAAGGGGGCGTAACACTTGGGGACATCGACAGAGCGTTGTTCAACTGGACTTTCGATGGATGTGGCACAGAGAGTCAGATCAGGCAGAGACGAGGATGGAAGAGGAAGTTCAGTTAGACATTGAGAGAAGCAAGTGTCGCCCCACTTCAGGATTTCGCCCGTCTTCCAGGAGATGGTAGGGTTGTGCTGCTCCAACCAGGGGCGCCCCAGAACCACGTCAGCAGTCGAATCCTCCAGAACCAGCATGTGAGCCTCTTCCCGGTGTAAAAGCCCTACTTGGAGAGTGACTGGTCCAGCCACGGTACGGACGTGCTTGCGACTGAGGGGTCTTCCGGTTATTGAGCTGATCCTGTAGGTGGTCGGAGACGGAGTGGTCTTGAGGCGTAACTGGCGGCAGATGGCACCGGAGAGGAAGTTGCCGGCTGACCCCGAGTCGAGGAGCGCGACCACTGAAAGGGAGACATTAGCGGCAGTAAGGGTGACGACAGTGGTGAGTGGTTTCATTTTATGATCAGCAGGAATAATGGCACTCACCATGGGTCGCGGAGGTCGTGTGGGGCATGCAGCTATGACATGCCCAGGCTCACCACAATACAGGCAGAGACGTTGGGTCAGCCGATGGCGGCGTTCTTCAGGGGTTAGTCGGGAGTTCTCTAACTCCATGGGTTCGTGGGCTGGTTCTGGGGTGCTGACGGGTTCGGATCGGCGGAAGGGCACGTTGAAGGGATACTGGTCCTGGTGCTCTTGGATGCACGCCTGCATGCGAGTGGCGCAGCGAATGGAATGCTGGATGAACTTCTCAAGGCCGATGGAGTCCTCGCATGCAGCGAGATGCAGCCGTACCCGAGGTTCCAATCCTTGCCGAAATGTTGTTATCAGCGCCTGTTCATTCCATCCGCTGACTGCTGCAAGCGTTCTGAATTGCAAAGCATAATCGTAAATAGACATGGATCCCTGTTTTAAATTATAAAGTTTCTCACCAGCTGAAGAATCTGTGATCGGTTTTCCAAACACTTCCCGGAAGTGGGAAATAAACGCTGCGTATGATTGCGTTACCGCACCCTGTTGTGACCAGATGGAATCGGCCCACATTAATGCGTTGCCGCTGAGCTGAGAGATAATGGAGGCGATCTTGGAAGTGTCGCTCGGGTACAAGTGCGGCTGCATCTCCAGGACCAGTGTGCATTGCAGCAGGAAGCCGCTGCAATTCTCCGCCGATCCTGAGTAGGGCGCCGGTTTGGCCATGGGACTAGCATACGGAGGTAGTGAAGGAGGGTTGTTGACAGATGGGTTAGTGTTCGCTGGTGCAGGTGAATGAACAGTAACTGGAGTGGGTTGTGGAGGAAATGTACGCCGAAGCGCATCTACCAATTCCTGGAATGGATCCGGTTGGCTCATACTGGGTCTTCGGTATGGTCCGGTCTTCTGTTACAAGTACACAGGAGGCAGACACAGATGTTAACAGGTAAGGGTAGTTTATTAGACCACAGTAGAGCAGGTGTTGTGGAGCAGGTGAGTAAGCCGGTTGTTGGTAGATTAGAAGGTGATACGAGAGAGCGAGAGTTACTGTCTTTTGTTTTGTAGATGGAAGGACGCTGGAGCCTGGAGGTCGCTGGAGACTGGAGATCGTTGGAGACTGTAGATCGCTGGAGTACTGAGGGACGGACAGGAACACACCCACACAGCAGACAAGGAACACGGAAGGAAGGAGACACGCTGGAGACAGGTAAGTATCAGTAATAGAGTCCTTGAGGTAAGCATAGCCTGAAGTATATGCGAACGAGACCGGACGTGGAGTGCTGTGTGCGTGTGAGTCTTGTAGTGCTGGTGATGAGTGTGGTGATGAGGTGCAGGTGATGGTGATGGTGATCAGTACTCTGGGGAAGGAGTGCGCTGTGATTGGTGGAGGGTGGAACCTGACGTGTCTGTGACACCAGCCTCTCTGTATGATAGCCTGTAGTTTATGACATGGTCTATGATAGTAGCTCTTATTTCATCAGTTACCTTAATTCTCTGGCCCTTCTTTGAGCGCCACCATTCATTCTAACTCCTCAATCTCTACCTTGTCCTTGTCCAGGCCTTCCTCTTCCTTGCCCTTGTCCCACTCCTCGCCCTTGTCCTGGTACTCATCTTCTTCTCCCTCGTGAAGGCATTTTTCTTACTTTCTTTGTGTTGCTTTATATTGTTCCTTTTTCACACAAGATAAGCCCAAGGAGGTACTCTTTTACTGTATACCATATGGTCATGTGATTGAAAAAACATCAACACCTGAACAATTCCTAGATGGGAATCAGCAGTGATTTATATATTTGCATAACTTCAATCAGCTGTTTCTCAGTAACAATGGATTTTAATACAGGAGATATAATTGCGTTTCAATTCACAATATAAACGGCTGTTTACCTTGACTTTAGCCTATAAGGTTAGGTTTAGAACATGGTGTTATCTGTTCTGACATACAGTGTTAAAGCCTTGGTAAATTTGGCAGTAAAAATCCATTGTTTTGGTCTTGGTTGAGCTTGTGTGTAAAAGAAGTTCAAGCATTTCAAATTTGTGTTAACTGTATGCATTTTGTGTAAAAGCAACAATACATGTGTTAATTGTATAGCCTACACAGACAGATGTTGTGCTAACTGCGTTATGAATATTGTTAAAAGTATTGAAAAAATTGTCATAGCGATTGTAAAAAACTGTAACTAACAACATATTTCCCTTTACTGCAAAACACACTTTAATCCCTAATCCCTACTCTCCTAATGCAGTCCCTTGCAAAGCATGCTGGGAACTACAGATCCACTGCCTAGTTAGTTGTCAACAAAAATGATTCATATGGTTTTAACACAAATTAATTAAGTAAACATCAGTTTTAAAGGTGCCATAGAATGCATTGATACAATATTTTAAATTGTTCTCTGATATCTACATAAAAGGTATGTGGCTTAGGTAAGGGCAAAAATACTCCTGATACGGTTTTACATGTCCATTTCATAGACTGTAAAAAAAATATGGACGTAGTGTCCGTGACATCACCCATAGGATTCTGAAGAGCAGTGTTGAAGCGTAAAGTAGGGACAAGCTGGCCATTGCCATCTTTGCAGCGCGTCACCGCACATCACTCCCGGATAACAGAAAATGGGCAAAAAGGCGGGATGTGGGTGGAGCTGAGGTGACGCGATGACTAACAGACAGCCGATAAATGGCTATCCACCTGTCACTCAAAGTGGCCACGCCCTTAATTATGCAGAACTTTAAGGCTTTATATAATGTGAATGAATGAGTTATAAAAAAAATCACCCTCTCACAGTTGTCATGAAGGGCAAAATTAGCCGTATTGACCAAAACCACAATTTGTACCAGGCTGTAAACATGTTTTTTTCTGCTGTAAAGTTGGACATTTTAACTTGGGGCTCAATGAGATTCTGCTCCCTTCTGGAGCCTGCCTCTAGCGGCCAGTCGATGAATTGCAGTTTAAGTCACTTCCGAATTGGCTTCAAGAGAAACTGGAGGAGGTTGACGCTTGATCCATTTACAACCCTAGGATTTGTCCCTAGAATTAAATGGTCTGTTTTTGCCTTATTTGGAAGGGTCATGCATAATAATGTTGGGCTCTGCTCTGATTGGCTGTTTCACAGCAAGGCTCATTTAGCTCACACAAGTGCAGTTATTCAGCAAACACAATCGGAAACAGCACAATCGGCTTGTGAGTCGTGACGGAACACAGACCACCTGAATGACACTTTAAGCAGAAAATCTCAAATGGAGATGGCTGAAATGCAGCTTACTTATTGGTGTTTTCAGATCATCCGCACACGCGAGATAGAGCTTGCGTGCACATGGTTGCCAGATTGCACATTTAAAGTAAAACACCAGATAGAATACGTGTTCTTTTAACAGAAAAGCTCTGATTTGCGGATTTAAATTACCGCAAACATGAGCACTCGAACACTCCTCTTTTTCCCCCCGACAAAACCAAAGAGTGCTTTTTGTTTAAGTTTTTATTTTTTAAACTACATTGTAGTCTCTTCTTTTTTCGTCAACGATATTGCATGTTTATATAGTCACAATAATCGTTTAAGGACGTTTGTGTTATCTCGTCTTGTCTTAGTCATGGAAAAAAAGATCGTCAATGAACATTTTTCGTCATATTTTTGTTAACGAAATTGACACTAGTCAGAGCAAACTAACAACTTTGAATTAAATTGGTGCAGTATCCTGTTATAGATAAACATCAACCATGCCTGTTGACAGTTCTGTTCTGTGGGAAGGGTATGAAAAGTGCTCACATCCCTTACACAGCCTGGAACATAACATTTATATCCATGATCTGCCGTTTTCACTATATTGTCCTCATCTTCTAACCTAGAAATCTAGAAGCACCCTAGCGAAGTCATTTTTAAGAAAGGAAGATGTGTTCAGAGTTTTGCCGAACAGATACGGGGAAAGCTTAATCTATCAACTAGCGCCGCTTCATCTCTGTTGCCCTGGTTGGTTGTGGCACTATCCAATTGCGTGTAGAGGGAAATGAAAAGACAACCGTTTATCCCGCCCCTCGGATTGAGCCCTGCCAATGGTGTGTTCCCAGACCCAACATCTTGATGTGGGTCTGGCTTGTCAGGCTACTCATCTTCACAATACCTGCAGAACTTCTGATGATTCAGCCGTGCAGGTCCATGTTAATACTGCCTGGCCTAAAACATGGGCTGATATATGCTAATTTGGGGAGGCGTAAATATTATTGTTCCTGACTGTTACGTCACAGTCGGTTTTATGTTGTGATTCGCCCGTTTTTCTTTTTCAAGCACAATATTGACATATGAAGGAGGAAACTGGTGTTTGAGGCTAATGGTATGTTAGTTCCATGTACAGAACACTTATTATTCAACTATGCCAAGGTAAATACAGTTTTCCATTCTATGGCACATTTAAATATATTATTGATTGAACACAGTACAAAATGTTTTAAAAAAAATGTGTTACTTTAGCTTATTTTATTTAATTAAACTGAACAAGAGGCAAAAACATTTTTTTTTAATTGTTGTTCCAGGATCAACAAATGTTGACCCAAGAACGCGTCTAAATCTGCAAAATCAGGACGTGCATACTGTATCCTGAGTTGAGTGCATTTTATCAGAACAAATACTCTATATTTGCTACATCTAAAAGGTTTCCTTCACTTATAATGAAAATATATTCATAAACAGGTATTTAGTATTTGTACATGTGCAGACAGTGGATTGCGTGACCTGAGTTTCTGAAGGCATTTCAACAGCTGTGTATGATTAGATTCTAACTCTTTGTATGTCATAGTACCATTAAGTCGAGTGGCGTGTTAATCAGGACACACATTGTGCACTTCCTGACAGAAGGATGTGCAATGTAGCGTCCCAGCCTCTCTGGCACAGACAACTGATGTAAATGAACAGCATTTCAATTAGAAGCTATTGTGCTCGCTGCAGTACTGTGTCGGTGGATATTGGCGCATATCATTTTTCATTCTTATTTTACCTCTTGATTTGCTGTCCTCTGTTTTTATTCCTTTTTGTTGCTCTCATCCGTCTCATCCTTCTATATTGTCCACTTCTCACAGTTGAGACAACTGCAACTACGTCAAGTTCACTTTCTTACCCTTAGGAGGGACGCATACTCATTTTTGACAGAAGTCAAAGATGCATCTTATTTTGAAATGTTTCTTGCCTCTCGGCTACAGATCAAAGCAGGACAGTGTACATCAGAGCAGTGGGGGACGGACACGGTGCAACAGAGACGGAAAGAGCAGATAAAAAGACAGAGGTAAAGACCAGAGAAAAGGTCAGGAGGAGACCGAGTGAACAGATGGAGGTGTGGTGGAACAGCACGTACCAAAGCGTTGCATTCCAAAAAGCCTACGGTATTAAAGGGTAACTTCAGTGATTTAGCATTAAGCTTTGTATCAGCAGAAACCCCTTAGTATATTTGAATTATGATACTTTCCCCCCTCATATCCCCCTGAGACGAGAGAATTATGCCTTTTTATGCAAAAATAAATTTTCTGTCTTTTTTCAGTCTAGAAGGCACCAAATTCAAAAATAATTTCACATTTCTACTACATAAATGACACGGTTTAAATACACATTCATCTTCCCAGTGCTGAAGTGGCCCTTGAATTACAGTGGTTCGTTGTTGTACAACAACTCACTAGTCATATTACTCTTTTTTGTCTTTAACGCAAGCAGACGAATGTTAGAGGAGGTATAAAGGCTTGTTACAAAACTGAAAATAGATATTCAAATGACACAACCGGTGCTTCCCAATTGGAAGGCTGCATCAAGGCTGCATACCCACGTCATCAAGCTGTTTTGAAGGCTGTCTCAAAGGATCCTTGGAAGTCAGCCTTCCTTTCGCATCCTTCATTCGGCTTATTTTGAAGGATGCATCAGGTGTACCCTTTGCGTCCTCCAATCACCTACGATCCTTTGCACACATGTCGTGAAAGAAGATCTGCCAGTTAGGGCTGTGCGATTAATCGGAATCGCAATAAAATCGTGATGTGAGCATGCGCAATTGCTAAACCGCAGAAAAGCTAGATTTTTTCACCTCCAAGGGCCGTTCACATGTCTCGTCTAAAAACGTGTCCCAAACGCCGGCCATGCCGCTTTCTCGTCGCCGGCACTCATGTCTGCCGTTGCTAAGCAATCATGAGTTGCGTTCTCCATGAACATGAGGAAGTTTCAACAACGGACAAATGGATTTCCAGCCCTTGCATGCGCTCTGCTTCTAAATGTATTTATGAAGATGAGGGGGGGGAAACTATGTAGCTACAGCTATCAGCTGTTCATCCATTTTGGCTGAGCTTTCAATGTTGTTACAATGTTATGGAAAGGGTGAAGCTGGTTCTTGTCACATGACCTGTGGTGCACTGGCGGCCTTCTGAAAAGTTGATATTTTGGAAAAGCACGCAAAAGATTCAGCGTGAACTGTAGTGTGCAATCTGAATGCAGCGCGCCATAATCTAGCGCAACCGCAAGAGCAGAACAGAGTCTGTTAACCATAATGACATTGAAGAAAGCACAGAATCAGGGAAGGTGAATTCAGGGCAGGACCCAAAAAAGAGAGATGATGTATCAAATCCAGGGAATTTGCGAGACCTGACAAACTTTCACTTCGGAAAAACGAATATTAAGGGCCATTCACACAGAAAGCATTTTTGCGGTTAAAATAAGAGATGAATTTTTTAAAAGTTGAACTTACTATGAGCACCACATAGAATGTTGTGTCATGTGCGAGATGTTGCAAAAGACACGAAAAAGATTCTTCCAAACCATGTATACAAAAATCAATAATACAGGCATTTGCGAACCGCACAATAGCCTATACGAAAAAAGTTCAAAAAGGCATAAAGAAATAACCAACGTCAAAATATAATTTATGCAAAGATATTGTGCCCGCAAATATTGGCAATATAGCCAGCTTCCAAAAGTGATTATACACACATGTATGTAAGAAAATATTGTTTCAAAATCGGGATTAATATCGAAATTGAAATATTGATCAAAAACATCCATGTCCATATCGCACAGCCCTACTGCCAGCAGAAACAGCCATGATAAATAGCCATTTGTATGGATGCATCTGATGACCAACCTAAACTGGAATTTTCTGGAAAAATTACCCCAGACTGATTAGTGTTCACAATGCATATTTTTATTGAACCAAACTGCTAGCTGAAAACGAACTGTACTCAGAACACCCAAGATGGTCTCAGTTTGGTTCGCTTTAAAAGGGTCTGAGATTGTTTGGTGTTCACATACGGGCCAAAAATCTAGTAAACCATGAACCACCTATGAAAAGCACCAAGTGTGAAAACACTCTAAAGAATCACACACCAATGGCGGTAATCCATAAAAAAGTTTTAATAATCATTCTAATTATATGACAATAGTGAAGTCTACACCATGACTATAACAGTAATGACACGGAGGAACAATATCATTCGAATCACTTTCAAAATGATGGATGAATGATATAAAAAAAACATTGACAGCTAATCAGAATCCATCCAACTTCAACATTATCATCCTTTGGTTTGGACCCCAATATTATCCTTTTTTTTTTTTTTTTAAATCTTCGTCTTTGTCCATTTATAATAGTCATGAAGGGACAAAGAGGTGCATAAAGCATCATGTGATGTGATATATGAAATATCAAAGTTCATCTGGCCTCCGGGAACACAAGCTGCCTGTTGCTACCAAACTGATAAATTGAATGCATTTTGGCTCACAGTGTTATAATAGAGAGCACGTGCACACGAAACACTTCAAAGGTAGCACAGAGAGAGAGACTTCTGGACCAGCCTTATACCTTCAGCCTTTGTGTTTGTGCTAGAGCAGTATGTTCTGGGTATGAAAAGAAATGGTGAAAAGGAGGGAGACTGTGCATGTAAGCCAATGCCAGTCTATGTGGCATCCCTGCTGAGAAGAGAAGGGCAGACAGAAACCTGTAGACTTCACATATTTACCCACTACCCAGACAAAGAAAACCATGACTAGAAACTAATGCTGCGTCCCAATTCACATACAATCTGTCCTAAATAGTATTTGAAATGAGAATTAGTATTTCCCAAATTGTAGTATGTTGAAATGAGTATTCCAAAGATACCTGGATGGTCTACTTTTTTCCGAGAATTTGATTAGAACTACAAACACGAATAAAAAGTGTTAAAAAAAACCTACAAACATGACGGATGTGTGAGTCTGACGGTTAAGTAGAGAGGTTTAGTGAATAATAATCAGTATAACCTGATGAAAAGATACTTATTCAACGTAATCCACGTTATATTTAATCTGCAACAGCATTGTGAACTTTTGTAAAGATCCTTTAGGTCATTAGCTTTTAAATGCATCATTATGCAAAAACACACGAGGAGAGTCTCCGCATGAAAGAACCATGACTGGCAGATCAACATGCTATACTACATTTCTCTACAAAATGGTAGTAAATTAAATTGACGAAGTAGTATGTCCCAAAGCGTGCCTACTATTCTGCTATACACTCAAAAGTATGTTCTTTTGCTTCACAAACAGAGTACATACTTTTAGGGGCGTAGTATGTAGGCGAATTGGGACGCAGCATAAACAGAGACAGTGACATTCTGCAGGGTCTGATCTGTGATTGCATTCGTATATCAGACATGAAGGCAGCAGGGGGCCAGTTCTCCCAACACGTGTGCGCCCGGCAGATCAGTGGCCTTGAATACTAAGAGCACGGCTCTGGTTGTGCATCTTCCTGTCCATTAGCGGTCAGTTATCAGGGCACATCTTACATATTTTCAATTGTGGTAACAACTCTGATGATGGAAAGACACGGTCCACTTCTTCACAACTACAAAAATATTATAAAATAATAAATTTTTTATGTTTTTTAAATCTTTGAAATGTGCAGGCTAATGATTACCTGATGCAGTGTTGAATGTGCGTAATTTCGAATGTGTAGGGGCGTGAAATATAAATTATTATCTGACATAAAATAATAAAACTTTTAATACATTTTGATAAAAAATAATATTTTATTTGATGCCCAAAAGCAATATTTACCATTTCCATCAAGCATCGGTCAATACTGAAGCCACATTTTCAAAATCTTCACACATTCAGCGAAACATAAGTCTATGCAGACCAAACTGTGAATCATTTTTCATTGCTTTCACACAAAATGCATCCACTTTTGTCATTCATGCTTCATCTGCAAAACACATTTTTTTGAATGCCAATACACTGCTTTCTAAACTGATAAGTTTTACCCTCTATACAAAAGAGGAAAACATAGGAATAAATTTGTACTGTAATGTAAATATGGATAATGTAACAAATTACAGCGAATTATAAACAGCAGAGAGTGTCGTTCTTGTTTTGTAAAGAAATTTTACAAAAGCAAACATAATGCTGCCTGTTAGTGTTGTTTAGGTCGTTGTTTTATGAGTGACAACGTGAGTTTGTTGGATGAAAACCTTGCTAGTGTTTTGGAATAAAACGTTGATTTGATACATGTCTATTATATACAGTATGTTGACTTAAGAAATCTCTATTATTACTTATAAAAGAGTGATGAAAGCGTCCTAAAAGAGTCAACTAAGATGTAATTTGTTAGTTGACTCTTTTATGACTCTTTCATCACTCTTTGAGTTATAATAGAGATGTCTTAAGTTAGAACTGAAGTACATTTTGAATGTGAAATAAACTGCTGTACCAACTGAAAGTTGGTTAGGATAACTGTGTGAAGAGTTTTGAAAAAGTGACATAAAAATCGGTCCTAACCTGCAAGGACATATAAAACAGCCCAAAAACAGTTTACTCAATCTAAACTCAAACAGTATCCACTGAAATGTATTTATTGCTATAAAATTACAAATAGCAACAACACAAATAAAAGGTTTAAACTGTATTTAAACATTAGGGGTGCAAAAACAACAGCGTCTTTTAACAATCGCTGCCAATACTTAAAGTACTTTTTTTAAACTCTTAACACAGCAACACACCTACATCACACAATTGACCAAATAGTTATTTTTCTGTCCAAAACCACATTTAGTTAAATAAATACAAATTCTACATTTCAAAACTCTAAAAACCTTTTTCTACATACTAACTCTATCAAAACACAGCAAACCCGACTCAAAATGGAATCATTCTGTCAAAAAACCAGGACTAGTTTTCTCTCCAGCAGGAACATATAGTCAATCACAGCGCAATGACTGTCAAAATACTAACAGTTGATGGCATTACTGCATTACCAGTCATGTTTCAGTTCTACCTGCAGAAAATATGAAATCCATTGTTTCCTTTTACTGTAAGCCATTCTACATTTTTTGTTGAATGTGTGCATTCTTGGCAACATACTATCTAAAAGTGAATGAGGCATTAGTTTATTAAATGTACAGTAGAAAAATAATAGAAAGTAGCAGAATTGCTCAGGGCAGCCACTGGTCAAATGGGTCCGCTATGTAGAACTTCAGTTGCCACCTCCATTGAAATTGCTTTCTGGGGGTGGGGTGTTGATGGTGCCCTCATAGAGAGTGAGATGGTGCCCCCTTGGTTAGTGCCTTACACCGACTGAATATTCTGCGTATATGGAACAGTGGCTTTATATTAAGCTTTTAGTGAAAGGAAAACATGAAATTGCTGCCATTGATCAACAACAAATACAACATGGCCTTTGGTTACTATGGAATAAAATAATATAAAAGGTCACTGTGACTTTTTATCTCACAATTCTGACTTTTTTTCTCAGAATTGTGTGATATAAACTAGGAGTTGAGAGAGAAAAAAGACACAATTACCTTTTTTTATATTCTATTCGATGGCAGAAATAAGCTTTCATAGGTTCCACATGTGTAAGGGGTAGGGCTGTGCGTTATTGAAGAAAAATGCGATATGCGATATCCTTGTTAAATAATGCAATATTCGATATGCGATACAATATTGCTTTCAGTGTGTAAAATCTATTTCTTTCCCCAACTGATATCTTTCACTTAAAGCATAACCGACTGTGTTTACATGAATACTCATCAAGACAGCCATTTTGACATAACTGTGTGTGTATTTGACAGTAAGAGTGTGTAACAAGACAAGAAAAAAAGAACGGCTTGTGCACAGGTTTTGGTGTGTGTGTCAGACAGCAGACAGCACGAGACTGCAAGGAGTTGTTTTTCGCAAGTTATTGCGTTTAATAACTCTTTTTAACGTCAAGCAAGTCACATAAGTAACAGTTGTGTGCCAGTCTATTCTCTGCTATATGCGTCGACCTAAAACGTACACTTTTCACAATGTTGAAATAG
The DNA here is from genome assembly GCF_949357685.1 of Gobio gobio. Classification (NCBI taxonomy): domain Eukaryota; kingdom Metazoa; phylum Chordata; class Actinopteri; order Cypriniformes; family Gobionidae; genus Gobio; species Gobio gobio. Next base: position 23,327,101 of record NC_137107.1, read on the forward strand.
CCTATTAAAATCATTCAGATATTGCGTGCCCTTGTGATATGCATATTGCGATATGTACATTTGCGATATTTCGATAATTAAGGGGGGAAAACATAAAAATGCATAGTCCAGCACACATTCTTCCTCCTCTCCCCTAACTCTTCTTCTCCCTCGCCCAGACTTAATTTTTTCTCTCTCTGCTTCTCTGAGTTGTTTGCTATCCAAATTGAACAAAAACAATTCAAAGAGTCACTTTTTTACTGTGTATGTCTAAGTAATGGAAAGAACTACGACTGAGATTGGATCCAGCATTTCTCAATATTTCAGTGATCTGTTAACTTAAAGTGCTTATCAGTTGTTTCAATACTTTTAATATATCGTTTTCAGTACTTTTGAGCTGCTGTTGTTTCAGAAGTAGAGGCTTTATACAAAATTGGTTTGGAACATTGTCACATGCATGTCTGCGTGAGGTAATCGGAGCTGCTAACATGAGCTCTTGAAGCTCATATCTGGGGACATCAGAGACTTATTTTACATCTTGTAAAAAGGGGCATTATAGGACGCCTTTAAAGGTTATGTGTCTTTTTCAACCTGACCATTTGTTGATCAAGTATAGCATATTTTGCTTAAAAGCATAGTTGCTTAATGTACACAGCAATGGAACTGCAATCAGAAATACATCCTGATGAAATCTAAACCTTATAATTGCACTGTTATGATTTGCTCACGTGAAAATAACATCTCCACTCCCACCTATCATCCCTCTTGTCACATATCCCCACCTCGGCGTCTGTCACCCACCTCAACACAGTGTGTTACTCCTCTTTAACACTTCAGCACTGTCTGGGGGCTTACATGAAACAACTGAAATCTCCCGTTTTTACAGAATAACACCCTCAGTATGATTTAGCATCTTTTCACCTTATCTCATGAGCCGACGTGCTCAAATCATCTGGTGCACATCAAGAATCATTTGTATTTCATGACTGTTTTTGGAATGAGCCGATTTGCTCATCATATTGCAGAGTATATGTTGTTACACTTGTTGTATTGAAATATTTGTCTGGCAGCCATTAGACTGTGACACAGCTCTTGATGAGTCTGAATGTCTCCTCAGAGTGATTTCCTTCAGCAAATCCCATGAAGCATTTAATGCTCTTTGTGTTACAAAAACGTTTTGCTCACACGCACACATTCCCTCGTTGCTTGAAATCATAACAAGTAGAAGCGGATTTGCACAGCAGGTGAAATTAAATGATGAAAATAGGCTTGTAATTGCAGCGAGTGTAAACACAGCTCTCAAAAATCCTTCTGCAGAGTCTACAACACACCGTCGAAATATAATAGTAACATACATCAAACATCACTCGTCTGTAAATTATAATAGAGATTTCTTAAGTTAGAATTCTTATCTGGAACAATATGAATGTCATTTTAAGGAATAGCGGTTCATCTTTGGTATTTTGTTCTGGATTATGTGTCTTTTGAGATATTGAGAAAGGTTAACTCCACATTAAAGAGATTGAAAGTCTTGTCACAGATAAAAATGTGCCTACAGGGCAGTAACAAAATCCACACACACACGCACCATGTAATCGCTGGATCGAATGGAGGAAAAGAGCTGGAATAGCAATAATTCCATACTGTGAGCTTTCAAGACAAATAAAATGCAAGCAGACAAACAGAAAAAAAGGTGCAAACAAAAAAAACAGAACAGAGCATATCTAAGTAAACATATGGTGAGTGGTAATTAGTGAAAATGACTTGAGAAAAAAGCAGAATAGCAAGAGGTTAAGCAATCAAAGCTCCTTAATCGCGAATAAGGTGTCAAAGTGAAATGCCATTTGAGAGGGTGGGTGAGAGAGAGAGTGAGAGTGAGAGAGAATAAGAGGTATTCACGGTGAAGGATGCACACATACAGTCTGTGCTGGCAAGGACAGCACCTCATCTTTGGAGATTGTGACGATGCAGATTCAGCCGTAGCTGGTGTCGGTGTGATGTGAGGACTAGGACTGAGACTGAACCTGAGGTTTGGCCATGTCTGAGTTCAGGTCCAGAGTGCGCTGTCGGAGAGCAGGTGTCCGTGCTGCCGCTGCTCTTATCGGACTCCTCCACCGCTCCCGCAAGCGGTGTGAGAGACGGAGACTGACGGAGACGGACAACCAGTGGTGGGTGAATGTCATTCTAGGTTGTATATGTCTGTAGCCTATGTGGTGGAGAGGGACCAGCATGTGTGTATCTGTGTGCATGTGAGTGTGTGTGTGTGTGTGTAAGAGAGAGAGAGAGAGATAGAGGTCAAAACGTTCATTATTTAAAACAATTATTTAATTATTTAAGTTTGCAGTTGAATCAACACCACAGTTCACAGATCAGATTTGGATTCTGTAACACAAAGTTTGTCTGGAAATTGAAACTCCAGGAGAATGTTTAACTTGAGCTCAATTCATTCTAGGCCTACATGTCCTGAACACTTTATGAGCTAATTGTGCTTAGTGATTTGTAATGCTCTCTTACCAAAAAACAAGGGAACTTAGATTTTATAAATAATATAATTTATAGTAATAATTGTTCAGTGTTGAAGAGAAGTCATTTGCTTCAGTCATTGATACTGAATCAGTACATGATTCAGTCATTATACATTTTAAAATACTGATTTGTTATATTATATTTCAACATAATTTTTAACATCTTGATTTCAGAATCAATATAAATTTCCCAGCAAATTGATTAATGGATATTTATGGGACGAAATGTGCCCTTTTGTGATGGAGAGATAAAGACAGATAGATAGACAGACAGACAGATTTGGTGTGACTGTCAACACAATGCTTAACTTAATATTACACAGATTATTTTGGTGTTCTAATGTATCGCATGTGAAATTACCCACAGTCACTCCAGGAGTTTTCCAGGAAAGGTGTTTTCATGTTGACTAAAATGACAGACAATGTGACAATAAGCTTTTCACATCCTTCCAGAGGTGTGAAGATAATTCTCCTGGCCAGGATGTGTTGTTTATTTCATTTGGTGCCAGTTATTCAGTATATTTCCTTGTGATTTTTGGTCTAAGTATGAGCTAAACTATCAGAAGTTGTATGTACATGCAAGATTCATTTGGCTAGTTTTGTATGTGAGTGTTGCGTATGAGAGAGAAATACCTTGTCGAGCATAATGAACGATATGTCACATTCAGCCTAATACGAATATATTGATGGATTTATGGGATCTATTCACAGAGCTTATGAAGGATTGGGTGGGTATTTTTAGAGCCTTGTTCATTTCTCTCTTCAACCTCCCCTTGCTCCCCCTTTCTGCTTCTCTGTCCGTACCTCACTTATGAAGAGGAAGGTGGAAAGCGAAGGAAAATTAATCTTGAGCAGGAGCCTCTAGATCCTCCACCTGTCAGCCTCCTATCAAGAGAGCTCATTTAAAGAACAGATTGCCCATCTTTGGCCCATTTTTTATTGATGATCTTGAAATCATATGAGGGTCAAATAAGAGAGTTACATTCTCGAGTAAAATGAGACTGAGGCAAAAGGCTTTCAGCGAGGATACTGTCTGTGTGAAGATGACACTGCAGACCACCCTACAAAATTCAATAGTCAGCTTTTAAAGGTGCACTCTGTATTATTTAAGTTTCGCTAACCAGTATGGCTATTATACTGACATTTACAGTTGTAAATATGATCAAAGATGGCTGTAAAAATAAATCTGTATTCTAGCGGAGGCGGTCAGGTTTTGATTTTTTATCTGTTAGTGTTTGTTAGAATGTCCAGGACCTCCAGCAAAAAAATAGGCCCACAACATTAAACATCCAGCAGTATATTTAACCATGGGCATAGAGTTTTTTTTATCCCTGTTTACACCAAACCCATCTGGTGGGTTTGCTGCCAAAAAGCTCTTTTTATAGTTTCATCTGACCATAGAACCAGGTCCCTTTTGAATTTCCAATCGTGTCTGACAACTGAATATGCTGGAGTTTGTTTTTGGATGAGCGAGGAGGATTTTTCTTGAAACCCTCCCAAACAACATGTGGTAATGTAGGGGTTGTTTGATTTTGTTTTAGGCTTTCTGACCCCAAGACAACTAATCTCTGCAATTCTCTTTTCAGTGCTTCAGCTATTTTCTTACAGCCACTGTCTATTTTGTGAAGCTCAACAATCTTTTGCTGCACATCAGAACTATATTATTTGGTTTTACTCATTTCGTCATGAATGATTAAGGGAATTTAGCCTTTGTGTTTCCTCATATTTATACTAGCTAGACAATTTCATGTTCCTAGTCAGGTGTGCTAAAAGAATTAAATATTAATGGGAATATACTTCAGAGATATTTTCCTCATAAAATTCTAGGGGTGCCAATAATTGTGGCCAACGTGTTTTGGAGAAAAACATTTATTTTCATAATGTGATTTCCCCCCACTTTCTATCCTTTTTCTTTAATGAAGGGTTAGATTTTTGCGAATTTTGTTGAATGAAAGATCAAAAGGATAAACAATGCAGATTAATTTTTATAGCCATCTTTGATAATATTTACCAGGGGTGCCAGTAAATCTGACCACAACTGTATGTATGTTTTCAACATCGTGTAAAGGCAATCATTTTCAGTCACAGTTATATTATTCCACGAAAAATTATAATAACAATGAAATATGTTTCTTCATATTTAAATATATTTGGTAACACTTTATTTTAAGGTGACGTAGTTACACATTACTACATGTACTTACTATAGTAATAACAAGTAACTAACCATAAACTAAACCCTAACCATAACTCTATAAGTACATGTAGTTCGTTAATATTACTCAGTATTTGAGTAAGTACAATGTAACTATGTCACCTTAAAATAAATTGTAACCAAATATTTTCATGAGGAAAAAAGAATGAGTGCATCTTTAAGATTTAGATACTTTATGTGTATTTCTGTACATTAGTGACTGTATATTTGATGTTTAAATGTTATTTCAAAAGTGTGGAATGACGGTGATGATGTCACTGTGTTGCAGGAAGCAGGAGTTGCTGACCCTCTCCAATGTGCCGCTGGCAGACTGCCCTCCCTCTCCCCCCAGAACCGCCCCTGCCGCCATGAAGGTAAGCAGCACGTCTGCTCTCAGGGCCTGTTATGAATCAGCACTGAAAGGGGATTTGCTCAGAGACCTTACAGCTAAAGTCAGGGAGTCAAGCATCCCGATAACATTTTATAAATAGTTTATTATAAAGCAGCAATTATTGACTCATTTGGTTTATGCAGATAAAACCGTCTTTCCTCCCTCTCTCCATAAAACTGTTGCTGGTGATGTGCCCTGCTTACTCAGTAGACCATGACTTCAGACATCATCCCCTAGGTAGACTATATGTTCCTCAAAGGTGGAAGAAAGGAAAAGCAAAATCTCAAAATGCCCATCACATTTTGAGAATAGAGAAGTTTTTGAATATTGCACTATATGTACAATAGTCACACGTATAGTGAGAATTACTTTTAGTTATGTTCTGATGTGAACATAAATTACATGTCCCCCCAACAACAACTAGACTATTACCTACTGAATATGTATATATATATATATATATATATATATATATATATATATATATATATATATATATATATATATATATATATATATATATATATATATATATATATATATATATATATATATAATTAAGGGTACCAATACAGAACCCTGAGGAACCTCAGATTACATTTTAATTTAAATTAGATTTATTTTTTTATGTGTGCATGTTTATAACAGTTAGTTGTCAGATTAACGTGTGTTGGTCAGACAAGATTCTTCAACATACTGTGAAATCATGACTACAAAAACAGGTTTATGAATATAACAGGTTGTCAAATTAACTTGTATTAACGTGTTTATATGGTGAGGACATACTGTAAACTCAGCAACTAAAATAGCAGATTTTGATATTTAGTACTGACAATGAGTAGTGCTGGTTGTATTAATATGAGGGATTACAAGACTCCACAACCACAGGCATGTTGTTTACGCCTAGTAGTTTGTAATGCATGCTGGACTTTTTGTTGACCTGTAATATGAAGTGAAATACTTGGCATGTTATATGTTAGCCTAAAGATTGACCTCTGTTTCTTTTCAACAGTCTACTCAGTTTTTTGATATGCTGGACAAGATGGAGGTAAGAAGTGAAATCGTTTTTTGATATTTTTGATAGTATAATTTATATATGATATAAAGATTTCAGGATTTCCTCATTAAAGTAGATAGGGCTTGGTCTTGGATGACCGAAATAGCTGCCCGGAGGCATTGCAAAATGGCCGCCGAGTGAACAGACTTTCCTCAAATGAGACTTTGATGCGTTCTGTGCATCTTATGCTCACCACTCCTCCACTGTCAGTTGCTAACACTGCAACCTTTTGACCCTGACCCCTTAGCAGGTTTCTGAGGTGGAGGAAATGAGGCCACAAAGAATAAAGGTCAGAGGGTGTGAAAAAACGACAAGATTACACCTCAGCTCAGGGCTTGTCTGTGTTTCGGAATTGTTGTATTTTCAATGCATGAAGTTGGCATTCTTCACCCATGTATGTAACATTATATATATTGTATATAGTGGGCTCCAAATGTCTGATCAAATTTCAAAGCTGGACAAAATAAGTTTTAGGATTTTGAAAAAATAAAAATCAAACAAAGAATTAGTATGAGGTAAAATAAGGAAGAAATGTTGCGGATTCTGTGTTATTTCTAGGTCATTAATCAAAGTGTCATTAAAGCAAAAAACTAAAACAACATTTTTTTTTTAAATAAAAAAAAATATATATATATATATTACATTAGAAAAGGAAAAATAGAAGCATTTTCAGACATTTGGACCCCATTTTATACGTATAGTTTAAAACAAATGCTGGATTTAGCTGTTTTAATGGCTTACAGGCAAAATAACAACAAAGGCAACCACTGAAGAAATAATCCCACCCTCAAATGCATGTGTTCATTCAGATTGTCCATACAGCCACATAAAATGTTTCTTGTAAGCATGACTGTGAAGCATTGTGTGGGCTGCATGTAATTTCTCATATAATGAGGTTGCATGAGCTAAACATATGTCTCATAACACGCTTCCTGTCATGGCACAAGACTTTCCAAAGCACTGTGAAGATGTCCATTTACAGCATTATCTTATTTTTATATTATTTTTACCCCTCCAGGAAGATTACATTCCATACCCACGGATAGAGGAGGTACAGCAATTTATGTTCTCTGTTACTAATAAATGTTTCAAAGGCACTATGTATGCGAGGTATGTGGAGTATGTGTCAGACGTCAGTCTCTTTCTAATTGTTTGATTTCTTTTTCCAAGGTGTTAGAGCGAGGTGAGCCATACCCTCAGGTCATCCTGCCTCAGTTCGGTGGTTATTGGATTGAAGATCCTGACACCCCTGCCTCCATTCCGAACTGGATGAATGGCTTCTGTGATGACGAAGATGGAGAAGGAGAGTTTGGCTACACACTGGAAAGTAACTTCGCCATTCGTGCGTACCGCAAGCACTTTATTGGCAGGGTGAGAACTCGCATCAATATAGTGGTGTTATACTTAAATGGACCATCAGACAAAAGGCATTTGCCAAATATTTGTGCAAGATCATTTTAAACAGATCACTCAATATCAGAGCTGTGATTGCAGTCGGTGTAATTTAACGCAGTGTTCATGTTGGTAATGGATTTGTTCACAATCAAAACCGTTTCCTCTTATCTGCCTGTCTCAGGAACATCTGAACTTCTACTGCACGGCCAGTAACCATGGCAACCTCGTACTGTCCCTCAGACACGAGGAGGTGAAGGAGCAAGAGTACCTGCACATCATTCTCAGGTAATAACAGCCCTTTCAAACCCTCTATGTGTAATTACATGATTGGCACATTTTGAAACGTTTGATTGCATTTTTCTATCAAATTCTGCCTCACTTAGGGCTCCATCAAAGACAATCTATGACAGGATCTCTTTGGCGGGCTTGACTGAGCTCCCCAGTGTCCCTCAGTTAGCAAAGGTAATGATTGTGCCCTGCCCAGTTGGCTCACAGATTTTATCCACTTAAAATCGGCCTTTACAGACCCTAAAGTCTTATTGATTAACTTCATTGCTAAATTGTAGACAGTTTTTCAGTGTGCCACCTGCCCTTACACTCTAAAAAAAAAGGCTCGTAATCATAGGGGAACCTTTTTTAGTGCTATATAGCACCAATTTTGGTGCTTCAGTGGTTCTTCAGCGGTTCTTCAGAGGTGCTATATAGCACCTTAGTCAAAGAACCGGTGAAGAACCTCTGAAGAACCGCTGAAGATCCACTGAAGCACCAAAATTGGTGCTATATAGCACTAAAAAAGGTTCCCCTATGATTACAAGCCAAGAACCATTTTTGGTGCAATATAGAACCTTTTTTTTTTTAGAGTGTAGGGTTAATTAATTGAAAAAAAAAGCTATTTCTTAATCAGTATTTTTGGCTTGTTTTCCAGTAAATATATACAAACTTCCAAGTTAAATTTACTTAATTTGGCTCCCCCCCATGGACCCTTTTCACGGACTGTGAAACTATACTTTGTGTTATATTGTCTTTGCAGTAAATGACAAAAAATGAATTAATGCTGCTGCAAGGGTGTTTCTTAGGGCACATTTATACGACAATGATGTACAAAAAATGGAAACGTTTTTCCTTTGCAATGTTGTTAAAACAATCCCTGTTCACACTATATATTAAACACAATGGGCCCTATCATACACCTGGTGACACCTAGTGTATGTGTAAACACAGACACAGATGATGTGTAAATAAACGGCCAAACTGAATTTAGTTTTACATTTTCAGTTGAAAACAGTGTTGTGTAAAAGGCCCCTTAATACAACAACTGAGGTAGTGACGGCAAATTTGACATCTTTCTCTCTTCTCTGCTTTAATCAATCTCTATTCCTCTTTTGGGAAGTCGTTGAAACGCTATTACAGATTTATTACAGCACATGTAAATACAAAAATTCTGATTGCTGTCATCTCCCTTTAATCGCTATAGAATTTTATGACGACTTCCACTTCTGAGAACCCAAGAAAAGGGTCCATTGTTGAATCTGTCTCTATGAAATGCAGCTTTGCAAAGAGGCTGTTATTGAAGGATGGAGGTCAAAATATATTATATTTGAACAATATATTGGATATGACAGTAAACCCACAACCCGTGTCTGAGTGGAGTTTCTCATTTTGCATGCATATGTGCTGTTTCTTCCAGGCACACCAACAAAAAAAACATTTGTTTGTCACAAAGAAATTGTAACATTATAAGTGAAATATTATTACAAGATTATAAAATGTATGATATGACCTCTTTAAAGAATTAAATTAGTGAACCGAAACGGTTTCAGTTGACTAAGTAATTGATATATGAGTAATATGAGTAATTGACTAAGTTTGTGTTTTTGTGATGTCATTGTTTCCCCACTATAGCTACTATGTGAAGACATTGTAGGTCTGAGATGTAGTCCTGTGCTGTATCCAAAGGTGAGTGCAAGAATAATATTATGTTTTTATTATTAATATTGTAATATAATTAGGGGCCAAATGCCTAAAACGCACCAAGGAGGAGCCTATTGTATCCATTAATCCGTAGATTTGGCACACAAATTAGAGCACAGTCTGAAAATTTGGAGTCTCTAACTCAATTCCTCTAGCGCCACCAACTGTCCAAATTTGGCATAATCGTTCTAATATGCTGATTTGGTGCTCAGGTAACATTTCTTATTATTATTATCAATCTTGAAAACAGTTATGCTGCTTAACATTTTTGTGTTGTTGGTAATAGTTTTTACAGGATTCGTTGATGAATAGAAAGTTTAATTTACAGCATTTATTTGCATTTATTAAATGTATTTATTACAATTAAAAAATCATTTATTAAATAGAAATCTTTTGTAATGTTATAAATGTCTTAACTGTCACTTTTATCAATTTAATGCATCCTTGATAAATAAAAGATTTTCATTTCTCTCTTTTCTTTAATCTTACCACAAATATTTGAATGGTATCATTGTTTCCACAAAAATGTTATGCAGCAAAAACTGTTTTCAACATTGATAATAATAAGAAGAAATGTTTCTTCAGCATCAAATCAGATCATATTATTAGAATGATTTCTGAAGGATCATGTGACACTGAAGACTGGAGTATGATGAAATTGAGCTTTGCCATAGCATGAATAAATTACAAATTTAAATGTATTAAAATTTATTTAAAATTGTAATAATATTTCACAATATTACAGTTTTAACTGTATTTCTATTAAATAAATGCATCCTTAGTGAACATAAGAGACTTCTTTCAAAAACATTTTAAAAATGTTATTGTTTCCAAACTTTTGCCAGGTACTGTATATTTGTTTTTATATAATTACATGATGTTCATTCCTATTTGTTTTTATGAATGAGTCTGTGAGGTAAAATAAATACTGCATATTTCATAAGTACAATATTACTTCTGGCCAAGATATTAATTTATCAGATAAAAACCTGTTAAATTACCAGAATGTTTGCAATAGATTTTAACTGTTTTGGCAGATTGTTTAATAAAGCAAATACTAGTGAGATGGTTTAGGAGATAAAAACCATGTTTTGCATGGGAGTCTTAGTGAAATTAAATACAGGAGCCAGTCAAAGCTGAATTGATGAAGAGCATATTAATTGTTTGACATCTATCTTTGTTTATTCTTGTTTTTTGCCAGGGCTCTCAATTAATAGTGAATTATGATGATCACGAGTTAAACAACACCTTTAAGTTTGGCGTCATCTACCAAACGTTTGGGCAGGTGAGAACATGAATGTTGTTTGTGTGCAAATATATATATATATATATATATATATATATATATACCGGGAACCAGACCGTTTATATATATATATATATATATATATATATATATATATATATATATATATATATATATATATATATATATATATATATATATATATATATATATATATATATATATATATATATATATATATATATATATATATATATATATATATATATATATAAACGGCCTGTTTCCCGGTCAGGCTGAGGTTCTCCAAGACACTTTAACAGCTTTCTTATCAAGCTGCTTCGATCTGAATCACCAAAGCAATAAATCAACAAGCTGTTGCCATATGTGAAGTATTTAATCTATTATTTCCTGTTATCTTTCCACTCTACCTTCACCTCCTGCTGTTTGCTTCACTGTTTGCCGTTCACTGATGTCTTCTGATACTCTCTGCTGCCCACAGACCTCAGAGGAGGACTTGTTTGGGAACAGTGAGGAGTCTCCAGCCTTCGCAGAGTTCCTCCGAGTGCTGGGAGACTGTGTAGAGCTCCATGATTTTAAAGGGTAAGGGTAAGAAAGGCTGAAAACGTTAGAATGTGTGAATTTATAAATGGCAAAGGGCAACATGTGATTTCTCTAAATCACAAATACTTGTGCTTTTAATAGCCTACCTCTGTTTTCACTTTGTGACATATATTCAGGTTTCGAGGAGGTTTGGATGTGTCTCATGGTCAGACGGGGTCTCAGTCGGTCTACACTGTGTTCAGAGGGCAGGAACTCATGTTTCACATCTCCACCAAACTACCCTATACAGAGGGAGACAAGCAGCAGGTGCTTATGATTAGGATTAAAATTCTAGGGACAATCTGTATGCTGTCGTAGGGTGAGTCTCAATCAGCTCCCTAGTTCAGTAGTCAGGGCACTGATCAGGGAGTCAGCCCATTGTCTGATACTCTGATCAGTGCCCTGACTACTGAACTAGGGAGCTGATTGAGACGCACCCCTAGAGACAGCGTGTCAATCATTATATGTTTCTTTTTCCTACACATAGCTCCAAAGGAAGCGGCACATTGGGAATGACATTGTGGCTGCAGTTTTTCAAGAGAAGGCCACACCGTTTGTGCCTGACATGATCGCTTCCAATTTCCTTCATGCTTACATTCTGGTTCAAGTGGAAAACCCTGGAACGGATGACACCACATACAAGGTTTGTCATCAAAATTTCTTGCTAACACTTTCCAATAAGCATAATGCATTCATTTTATTTTGTAATCATACATTTTAATTAGTGCTGTCAAACGATTAAAATATTTAATCGCGATTAATCGCATTAATGCCATAGTTAACTCACAATTAATCGCACATTTTTATTTATTCTAAATGCCCCATTTCTTTTTGTCCCATTATTTTTTCTTATTTTAATGCTCTTATCAACATAGAAAAGTGGATCGGCTTGCTTTGTTCAAATGTTTGTTTTATTGAAAACAACATTGGCATACTGTAGTGTTCGATTTCACACCAACATTCTCACTTGAAGCAGTCATTCACACTTGGAGCAAATAATCGCTCACACAATGTAGCACTGTCCATCAATAAAAGGGTGAAAAAAATACTTTGTTGCACAAACAGCCCCTTCAACAGCCCTTTCTAAGGGATCAAAACAGGGTGATACAAAATAAAATTACAAAGTGCACATGCAAGGTAAACTAGGACTCCGCCTATAGTGCAGTTAAACCAGGGGTCGCAAACTAGTGAACTCCGGACCGCGAGATGCGTCCATCCGGACCGCGAAGCCTTTTGACGTAATGAAACAGTTAACGTTGCAATGCTCACTGTTACTACGTTCACTTCAGACCCAGACGCGCGGTCAAGCATGCAGTGAAGAAGAGACTGATGGTGCGCTCACACCGGACGCGAATGACGCGACATGCACGCCGCAGAATGTCTATTTGCGTCTTTGCATTGACTTAAATCACTCGCGCAAAACGCTTCATTCGCGTCCGGTGTGTAGGCTACGCACCATCAGAGCAGAAAGCAGCGCTCAAGACAAGCACTTTTAGTTGAAGACCCCTGAGTTAAACCATGGCTTAATACGTTTCTCATTTCGGCATCTCACGCTTGCCATCCACATCTACTGTTTTAATGGCCGAAACAAGTGTGGGCAGCCGCAGCGTGCCTGATGTTTTGTTTCCGGTCTAGCTACACCCGGAGTGGTGTTGTAGTTTTTCTAACGTTACTAGTTGTTGCAACAGCATGTGAAAAAACTACAAAGTTTGTTAGACCAAAAAGAACGTTAATCTCGCGATAAAAAAATTAACGCCGTTAAAATAGGTTTGCGTTAACGGCGTTAATAACGCGTTTAACTGACAGCACTAATTTTAATTGCTTTGAACTTGAAATATTTGAGTAAGCTAATTCATAAATTTAACTTAAAAATATCATGTAATCTAAATTTTATAGTAGTGGACACTTGACTAGCTTTAACTAGCTAATTCAATAAATGCCACCTTGATAATTGGTTACACAATGCTTTGGTAGCATTAGCATAGCATAGCACTTGCTGAATGAGGACAGCAATGTAATACATTTAACACATATATGTTCTCAAACTCAAACCCTACAAAAAACAACTACATAACAATAACTCTTCTAAACTAGCATAACAAAACATTCAACACTACCGTATTTTCCGGACTATAAGTCGCCCTGGAAAATGCTTCATGAAGAGGAAAAAAACATATATAAGTCGCATAACGGCAGCTTCACACCGCACGCACAAGCAGTGCATTGGCAGGGCAGAAGTAGTGCGGAGAGCGGGAGCCGCGCACGCACACCCTTTTACGGTCTATGATTCACACTGGCAGCGTTTGTCTCGCGCAGCTGAGCCTCTCCCGGCAGAGCGTTGTTTCAAGCACCCATCTGTGGACTCGTTCCTCCAGCTCTGGCCATCTTGCTTTCAGTCCGCGATTAGCTTTCTTTGTTTTCTTCATTACAGTTAAAGTAACCTTTGCTTTTCGCCAGTCCCTCACAAGTTTCTCACTCACTCCAAACTTTCTTTCTGCTGCTCGATTACCGTTTTCGGCTGCATATTTTACTACCTGCAGTTGGTAATTTGCAGAATAGGATTTTCTTTTTGGGGGGCATTTTGTTTGTGTTCAGTCTTTCTCAGTTGTCTTTAAGTTAATATTTCAGTTAACATTTTTTTCAGTTTTCAGTTGTTTTCAGTAAATTTTTTCAGGGGTAGGCTACGGGAGCAGCATAGAGCGCCCTCTCGCGGCTGTAGACGTAGCTAAATGTTTATTCTCGTCAGTCAGTATGAATTAATTTTGATATATTGTCGCACCTGACTATAAGTCGCAGGACCAGCCAAACTATGAAAAAAGTGTGACTTATAGTCCGAAAAATACAGTACTAAATCCCCCACTTAATGTTAATCTTGCACCAAAAAAAACCAACACAATTTAACACTTACTTTTTGGCATTTACTGTCCCTTTTGAGTGTCATGGCAAGGCATGCTTGAGAAATAGAAATCCCAGCCCAGTTTCAGTTAAATTTAAGTTAGTCTAAATGAAAAGAAACAAGTTCATAAAACTCAAAACAATGAAACAATTCAGATTACTTAAAATGTGTCAGTTTGGAGAACTCAAAAGAAAAAGATAGTTTTAAATACTCCAAAAAGTGAATTTGTTTCAACTAATTTGTTTAATTTGAGGTTTGGGAGTATTTATGGTTTACAGTGTAAATTAACTAACAATGAGCAATTCATTTGTTACAGTATTTATTAAAGTGTTAGTACAAAAAAATGAAAAATTGTCATCAATTACTCTCCCTCATGTTGTTTTTGACTCTATGAAACACAAATGAACATATTTTAATGAAATCTGAGAGATTTCTATCCCTCCATTGACAGTCCATGCAACTACCACTTTGTCGCTTCAAAAAGTTCATAATGAGATCATAAAACTAATCAATAATTGTTTTTATATGGTGCAGGTGTCTGTCACAGCACGTGAAGATGTGCCACAGTTCGGCCCTCCGCTTCCCAATCCGCCCATCTTCAAAAAGGTAAATAAGTACACTGCTACAGCTGCCACACTTCATCTTTTAATCAGTATTTGTGTCTTGTTTTCTATTTAACATATCTAAACATCTTTAAAACAATATCGGTTTACTTGGAGTTGGAGAAAATACTTTTTATCTTATTTGATGAATCCAAGTATATTCTCTGAAAATATGTTATGTTTTTTGCCTCTCAACTAAATTATTTTTAGGATGATGTGATATTTTTACGGGAAAGCAAATAATGATTAGGAAAATTATCTTTTGCAGGGCAGATAGTTTGCTGTCAGATTATTGTTTACCTCAAGGTCATATTTGGTTATTGCAGGCAGGATTTTGT
This sequence comes from Gobio gobio, assembly GCF_949357685.1. NCBI lineage: Eukaryota > Metazoa > Chordata > Actinopteri > Cypriniformes > Gobionidae > Gobio > Gobio gobio. The sequence goes on from NC_137107.1 coordinate 23,342,298, forward strand.
CAGGTCATTGTCTTTTAAGGCAGTTCGTGCATCTTTGTTATATTTGCTGTGTCATTCTATTCTCTCTTAGGGTCCAGAATTCAGAGAGTTTCTGCTGACCAAGCTGATCAATGCAGAGTTGGCGTGCTACAGGTCAAACCGATTTGCCAAGCTTGAGGTGCGGAAACAATAGAGCATCTTTTATTACTGCATTAAAATCCTGATGTACATATGAACTGCAAACACCTGATAAGTCTCTGAACAAGCTCTAAATGTTTCATCATTTTGTTGTGTTGGGGTCCAAGGCACTTTAAATAACTTAAGAATCAAATACTTAAAAAGCTTTTCTTTTCCTAATCCATTTACTTATATTTGGGGTCATAGAGACCTCAAATTTAAAACATGAATAAATACAATGAATTTTTTACATATTACAAGAATTAGAAGGGAAGGGATATAAGTGATTCATTTTGTTTACATGTATGCTACCGTTCCGAATGTTTTTGAAAGAAGTCTCTTAATCTCTCCAAGCCTGCATTTATTTGAACAAAAATACTGTAAAAACAACAATATTGTGAAATATTATTACAATACAAAATAACTGTTTTCTATTTGAACATATTTCAAAGTGTCATTTATTCATTTGATGGCAAAGCTGAATTGTCAGCATCATTACTCCAGTCTTCAGTGTCACATGATGCTTCAGAAATCATTCTAATATGCTGATTTGCTGCTCAAGAAACATTTCTTATTATCAATGTTGAAAACAGTTGTGCTGCTTAATATTTTTATGGAAACAGTGATACTTTTTTCAGAATTCTTTGATGAATAGGAAGTTCAAAACAACAATTAATTTCTATTTTTAAAATCTAATCTTACTGACCTCAAACTTTTGAACTGTTGTGTTCATAATAAGGGCTTCTGGGACCCCAAATGTAAAGAGTCCATCTCAATAGAACATGTGTTATGGTTTGTGTTTGTGTGATAGGAAAGAACACGAACAGAACTGCTTGATAACCTTCATAATGAGTTACACAAGCGCACACAGGCAATGCTGGGTCATCCGCTCAGCGCAGATGAAGAGAGGATGGAGAACGGAGGACATGGAGGAATACTGGAGTCTATTAAGGTATAAAGTCAAAAAGATCAACCGTCATATTCACATGTTTAAGCTATCCTTTTGACGTCTTTTTGTCTGTCTCAGCGGGCGATGCGCGTGCGCAGTCACTCTATGGAGACAATGGTGGGCTCCCAGAAACATGGCCGCTGTTCTCCGGTGGGAGGGGGCGTTCCCACCAGCCTGAGTGGGGTTGGTCTGACCCACAGCAACACTGAGGCTGCCAGAAACTCTGTGAGCATCTTATTATGTTCACAACAAATAAACGGGATAGGCTGAATTAGTGTGCTAACAGCCACAGTTTAATATAGTGACAATACATTATAGTTCACTTTAATCCTTTTAATATATCTTGTTTTGTTTAATTAACTTTGCATTTGATTAAAAAAAAAACCTTTGATATATTTTTAGTCTCCAGTGACGTCAAGCGCCAAATCTCCTCTGAAGAGCCCAGTGAAGAGACGCTCAGGGCTGTTCCCACGGCTGCACACCAGTATGGACGGACAGACAGAGCGCCACACACGCAGGTCTGATAAATACACAAAAAATTACACTTACAGATTGGTAATCAGTGTATATATAAATCAGTCTCAAATATGAGAGTTTTAAGAATTGCATTGCAACCAAATTTCTCTTGATATCAATGTTAGCATGTGCCACAGGGTTTTCAAACGTATTAGGAACAGCAGTCACAGAGCAGGGTCAATGAATGCTGAGGTGCATGGTGTGTAAAAGTCACCAAAGTTCTGCTGGTTTCATAGCTGAACAGTTCCATTTAATATCAGCACAAGAACTGTGTGGATGGAGCTTCATGGAATGGCTTTCCATGGCCGAGCAGCTGCATGCAAGCCTCACATCACCAAGTACAATGCCAAGCCTCGGATAGATTGACGTAAGGCATAAAGGCACCGATATAGCTTACTCACGGCAAAGTTCTTTTTCGTTCTTCGCTTAGGGGTAAAATTATGTTCAAAATATGTGACCAGCGATATGTTGCTAGCGAACATCCTGATGCCACCCACACTGCTGAGAGCGCCGTTTAGATGAATATGTAAATATTTGCCGCATACTTTCCTCTCAATAACAAAATAAACACACAGAAAAACTGAGAAAACAAGCATTTTTTTAAATTAAGCATAAGAAAATAATCTGATCATAGCAACATTTGCTCAAGCTCTATAGCACTACAGTAAAGTCATGTCATGTTTATTTATACAGCACTTCATTTGGGCTGGTCCGAATACCATTTTTTGAGCTTCGAAGCTTCGGTAGTAATCATCATCGAATATTCAAAGCTTCGGAGGGAGGGGGCTGAACATTTTCTTCTCTCTAATAAAAGCAGGAATCTCGAGAAGCGGCACACCAGGGCTTATATGCTCAGAGAACGGACACTGCACTAGTGATACAAAACACGCAGGTCTGTTTGTCTATTTAAGGGAGTTTGTCATTGTACTGTTTTGTTGTTGTGTTTTTCATTAAGAATAATAGGCTAATGCCACCATTCAAGTAACCCGCCCCCGAATTGGCTAATCGAAAGTAAACTGCGCACAGCTGCATTCGTTCACAGCCGCTCAGTGCACAAGCACTGCTATGTGACGGTGAGGGAAAATTTTCTCACCGCCACATCCCTAACGGGTAAAAAGGCTCATACATTTTGATTCGATTATTCTTTTTTCCACAATGTCAAACCAACGCAGCTTAACCCAAAATGCAAACTCACGCATGCACTTCTTCCATATAAGCTTGTGGAGCTCTAGACAGAGAATACTCTGATGCAGGGAACGCTGAGAAGCAATATTTATTAAGTGCAACGAGGTTGGTTCCCTTTTCAACTGTCCATCCTATTAAAAACTGCTAGACAATAAAAAAAAGAGTATTGTATTTCGCCAGATTTTATAGTGTAAACAAATGTGTTTACCAGCCGGAGTGAACTTTTCCGAAAAGCAAGCTGCTTTGAACTCCCAAAACAAAGTTTGTTTTGGCCTGATTTTGTTCTAAATGACGTCACATCAGTAAGCCTTAATGGCATGGGGCTGCTTTTCAGGGGTTGGGGTATAGGCCCCTTACTTTCAATGAAGAGAATCTTAATGCTTCAGCATACCAAGACATTTTGGACAATGCTATGCAGGATTTCCCACAGGTTAGAAACCAATTTGTGGTGGCGGGCGGGCGGGGGCATGTGATTGGCACAAATATCGATTTCGATCTTGATTCAGTATCAATTTGCATGTATATATCCTACTGTACATATAAGGAAAAATAAGTTTGTCTTTTTAGCACTATTTTAAAATGTTTCTTGGGTTAAATTATATTTGCTTGCATTCATTAATATTCACTTGTGTGTGCTTATATAAGTATCATTAAAAATATTAGGATGTAAGTTATTAACTTTTTTAAATTTCACATTTAAAGAAATCTAGTGTTTGATCATGTCTAAATATTTATTCAAATGCAAAACCTAAAAATAAGTAAGAAGTTATGATCTGCAATACTTTTTTGAGCAACTAGATTAGATTAGCCATAAAGGCAGCTACTGGGTATTGGCATTACAAATGAAAATGATTATTTTTCCAGCGAAGATCATGTCGCAACTCTGTTTTTCAATGCCTAATTTCATCTTATGCCACATTAGTGCCAAAACGCTATTTATTGTTTGCATTTTGATTTCAATTTTAAAAGCTTAGACTTTCATATCAAAAGCAGGTTTGACAGTTTGGCGTGAGATTTAAATATGTGGCGGCCGGTGTTGATTCTGTGGCGCACCGCCACAAATTAGTCTATGTGTGGGAAACACTGCTATGCTTCTAACTTTGTGGGAACAGTTTGGGGAAGGCCCTTTTCTATTCCAGAGTAACTGTGCCCCACTGCACAAAGCAAGGTCCATAAAGACATAGTTGGAGTTTGGCCCACACAGAGCCCTGATCTCAACCCCATCGAACACCTTTGGGATGAACTGGAATGGAGATTGCGAGCCAGGCGTTACTCTTCAGTGCCTGACCTCACAAATGCTCTACTGGATGAATAGCCAAATTCCCAAAGCCAAAGCTCTTCCCAAAAGAGTGGAAGTTGTTATAGCTGCAAAGAGGAGACCAACTCTATATTAATGTCTATGTATTTAGAATGTTTTGGTCTCTATAGGTGAAATGGTCAGGTGTTCCAATGCTTAAATTTGTATAGCGTATATATACTAATACTCTATATATCCAACCTGGGAGCCCTATTTGAAACCCCTGCTCGAACTAACAAAAATTGATAAACATATTTTTCTTCTTTTTCTGTCATTTTAGTGTCCTTTGTGATCAGAGAAGTCTAGATAGCGGCCATCTCTCACAGGAAGTGAGATCAGAGACGTCGTCCAATCCTAGCTCTCCAGAGATATTGAACAATGAGAGGTAAATTTCACCACTGCTACTCCGTTATTGCTTACTCTTAATAACTAATAATACATTCTTTATTTTCTCTCTCTGTTTTTACAGGCCGCCTCACAAGCTGAAGGAGGTCAGTGGGAAACCAGATATTTCCCGTTCCTCCTCTAGCACCAGCAGCTTCAGTAGTGCTGCGGGAGACCCAGAGATTATGGAGGAGAAAGAGCCTGTAAGTAAATGTGTCTTCAGGCACACTAACATGATCAGTGTGCTAAAGTCACCATGAAATCAAAATTGACAGTTCTTAATTTTTTATGGAATATTGCAGTTTTTGTTATAAATGATTTATTTGCGTGCATAATTTTGTTTAAATTTGTGTGCCCTGGTAATATTTATTCAAAATAACTTCCTACCATCTCTTCTCTGATGATGTGTTCACTGGTGTGAGGGCGGGAAAACCTGTCACTCACATGACATCACAGCAATAGCAAACCACAACAATGTTCTTGTCCTCGTTCTCGTTCTGATATATGATTATAAGATTCTCGCAACTTCAGTTTCATGCTGACTTTATGTCTGTTGTCTCGTGTTCAGAGCAGCCTCCAGATATCTCCCAGTCTCTCACCCATATTTGGCTCTGTGAGCACAGAGGAACAGGGCGCAGGAACGCCAGTGATTATGTGCCGCAGTCCAACAGGTATCCAAGACTCTTCTCTCAAATTCAAACTTTGAATTTAATATTTACAGCGTAATGAGTCATTTTCTGTATATCTCCCTTTTAAAAGATTTTAGGCAAAAGAGCTCACCCAGATCCAATCTGAAGTTTCGCTTTGACAGATTGAGCCAGTCCGCTGCTGTAAGACTTCCTTCTTTTATGACTTTGGTGTTGTTTTTTCATTCTTTGTCATCCTCTGTATGTTTTGGTGTGAGAAGTTTTACCACTGAAAGGTAACTTAGAACTCTCATTTCACAGGGACATTAGCAAAGAGAATGTCAGAGATCACCAGAGTTATTGTGAGTATGTATGTTACCATTGAAATGAGTAATTAACATATATAAACTTTCAGGAAGAGTAAATTCAAAGTCTACATATAATGAATTTTTTTACTACTTATTTAGGATAAGGACCCATTTATGGATCATTCTATAATTTTCAGTATACAAAATTTCATGATAATTATATTTTTCTAACAATTTTCTTCAGAAATCTAATTTATCCATTAAGAAAAGATAAATAATACTATAATCTCACACAAATACCTAGTGCACTCTATGTTTTTGTTTGCTGGACATTGTCTTGATGTCCAAATTTTGCAGTGTCTGGTGTTCAAAATAATGGATAATTTTTTTTTATATAGCATCTGTATCTATTATCTGTATTAAAGTTATTTCTAAACCAGATTTTTCTGAAATCAAATACTTTTTAGATGAAGTTTAAATGTAATTCTCTTTGTAATAACAATAATAATGTAAATATTAAAATATTTTATTTTTCTCTGAACTTTTCCATGTCCCTGGATCCAGTTTTGATATTTTTTCTTCAAAATGTTCAGTCATTTTTAAATCATTTACAGATTTTAAAAAAAGAAGTGGGGGGGGGGGGGTTGAAACAGCTCTGCAAAATTGAAAAAAAAAGTTTGAAATCAAGCAGATGTCTCATAATTACAGTAGAAATACTGGAAGTAATTAAAGAAAATGCATAAAAGAATAAAAAGTAAAGCCAAAGAGCTCTTGCCACATAAGGTCTTGTGATATCAAAATCACATTAAAAATACCCAGCTCTACAATATTTTCCTGATGGATTCAAATAGAGCATGACCAAAAATGTATAATCTAGTCCATCGGCGTGATGGATAATGATTATTTGTAGCACAACCTGTGAATATATCTGTAATGGGCTGCATAAAATCACTCTCATAAGTCATAATCTGTTATGTTATTGTCAAAATGACAATATTTCTTATTTGGTATTTACTAACACCTTAAACTCTCCATTTAATCAGAAAAGCAATGGATCAGCACCGAAGATCAGACACTGTCGGAAAGAAGGAGGGAAATTAAAAAGGGACACATCACTCAAAGCTGTGCTCCAATCTGAACACCACAGGAAGAAGCACACACTGTATCTCCTCTAGTATCTGCAGGCTGTCATCTGGTACTGACTTAGCACATTCATTGATTTTGCACATTCTGAGAAAGTCTTTCACTGTAAAAGAAAATAATCACATATTTTGTGAGTTAATAAAATACAAACTTTTACAAACTGGATTATCAAATACAAAATACAAACTGGATTAGCAGTTCAATAATAGGAACTCTTCTCACTCAATAATAATATTTTATTTGAATTAGCAAAGTTAACTACTTCCTCTGTAAATCTCAAACTTGTGCAATTCCTTAACCCTCATCCTTCACTCGCACTTTGTAGCAAATCCTTCCCTTGCGGGTCAAAATGGCCCGAAGCCTTAAAATGATACTTAATTGTTTCTTTGTCCTGAAAGCTTATTTCATTTGGAGAATATTTGTTCTATTTTATAATGCAATTTGTGGTCCTTTTTTTTTGTTATTTTTTATTTTATTTACCTTTAAATTACTAGATTTTATCAAGAAATAATAAATAAATAGTAATTTAAGCACATTCTTCACATTCTTTCAACTTCAATTCAAAATTCACAATTTTATGCATAACCCTTTTACTTCAGCTCAAAATATCTTACATTGAGTGTCTTTTCCGACCTCTTGTGGAAAAAAGATAATATAACATGATATTTCATGACTCTTGCCACTAGATGGCCTTATTTATGGAACAAATTAGCTTTTCCGCTGGGTCCTAAAGTCATTTCTCTTCAGTATGCATTCAGATACACATGTAGACATTATAAAATCATTTTTTGGAAGCATTTTTAGTTAGAATTTTTCTGTGTACTGAAGCATTCCTCATATCCCATTCATTCCTACGAGGGTCAAATTGACCCGCGAGGGAAGGATTTGTTACTTTTAACCACAAAACTCCTCGCATCCAGTCTATTTTTTTTGTGCATTCGTGGTTCACGTGTGACAAAAGTCCTAGGGTCTTGGACCACTCCGATCAACTCTCAATTCTTTTTTTTTTTTATATATTAGTGAGGAAAGGATGAGGGTTAAAGAAATATGCCCTAAAATTGTTTGGAGATGTACAATTACTGTGTCCCATGAATAGTAATTTCTAATATATATTATTAGAAAAGAAAAAAAAACTTGTTGTAACCTCTTATTTTTAAATGGGTACTTCCATGACTGATGCCTGTGTACATATTAGAAAATCACTGATCAAGCTTATGTGGATATTTATTGTGGATATTCATGGAAGGAAAATAAATCTTTATTGTCTTAAACAGCTCAGATTTGTTACATGTTACAATTGAAGACTTTTCCTTTCTGTTCTTTGGGAAAAAATATATTTTGTTTTCTTGCTTAACAAAATGAGCAGTGATAATTTATTTCTCTATGATTGTTCTGTTACATGTGTAAAGGTTTTTGGTAACACTTTACAAAAAGGTTTCATTAGTTAACATGAACTAAGAATGAACAATACTACAGCATTTATTGATCTTAGTTTATTTAAGCATTACTAATACGTAATTAAAATCAAAAGTTGTATTTGTTAACATTAGTTGTACTGTGAACTATCATGAACAAATAATGAACGATGGTATGACATTCACAAAGATTAATAAATACTGTAACAAATGTATCATTGTTAGTTCATGTTAGTTAATACATTAACTAATGTTAACAAATGAGACCTTATTGTTAAGTGTCACCAGGTTTCTGTATGGCAGTGTTGATTTTGTTAAATAAAATATTGTATTTTGCAGTGATGTTGATTATATTGTAGCCTCAGTTCCATTTGTGAGCCGGGTCGAAACTTCTCGGTCCCCTGACTGTATAATGCACTGGGCCTCTTACCTCTTTTTTTTAACGCTATGTACGGCAGGGACTTACAATCTGATGAACAGTGATCTATGACAGTACGTACGGACATGCAATGGCCCCAAAAATTTGGACGCTCAAGCCACATTTAAAAATGTATGAATGTCATTAAATAACGTAAAAAAATATATAATAAAATGTACACCAAAAAAATGATGCAAACTTTAGTAGAACTATGTTATTACATTTTTCTCTGAACTTTTCCACGGATCCCCTAGAACCCTTTTGTGGCCCCATGATGGACATCAGTTTTAAAATCCCTGAATTATAATATATTGCTAAAAAATGCTTTATTGAAATTATTTATAATACACTTTTTTTAAAGTATCCAAATACTTTTGGGTGCCACTGTTTGCTAATCAAAGACAGTGAAATAAAACTTGTTGCATCACAAAAAGCATGGTTTGTGGATTCATTCTTTTTATGGCTTATTTTACCTGGTTTATTAATTTACCTGATTGTTATATCGGATCATGCCCCTGAAATCATTCTATGAACAGTGAGTATATTTGACAGAAAAGCTTTTATGAATGCACTTTTAATATACAAGTAAGGCTACCTGTAAAAGGCCTTCTAATGGACACTAAATGTAATTGACTTTAGGGGATAAATTCGCGTAATAATTAACATTCACTACTATAACACAATTATACCTATTTTAGTCTTTAATCCATGGATGCTGCTTTCTGTGTTCCGCATATACATTACATCCTAAATATGAACGTTAGTGAAATGTATAATCTGCTTTAGTGAAAGAGGGCGGGTCACAATCTGGCAGCAACCGTCTCTTGGGCGGTGTGTGTGTGTGTGTGTGTGTCGCGAGGCTCAAGCGCAGTGTTAGCAGCACAGCTAGCGCGAGGCTCCGTTCACTTCATTGAGAGTTAGCCGTTAGCTCGTTTTAGACCGAGTGATCATGGCGGCGGTGCGCAGCCTGCGGGTTTCTGTGAAGTCCGAAAGCGCGTCCGATAGGTCAGAGTCTGACTCGGACTCAGATTCGGATCGAGATGCCCGGGAAGCGGAGCCCATGGAGGTGGAGGAGGGAGAGCTGGAGTCCATCCCTGTTCGCCGAAGTTTAAAGGAGCTGCTACCGGTGAGTTAGTCCCTAGGCCTCTTTCAAACCACAGCCTCGCGTAGTACAGGAACCCGGCCGTTGGTAAGGCCAATGCCCTGTGTGGTTTAGAGCGAGGTTTCGTCACAGCACGTAGCCTGCATCTGAACAAGTTATGGTAATGGGTTTATGGTGGGTTATACTATATTTGCATAATGTATAGAGATAGTTTTTGTAGGATTTTGTGAAAGTGATGTAAATCTCTGGCCCAAGTTTCCTGAGACTAACAGACTTCATTTGGCGCAGTTATTTCTATACTGATAAATTATTCAGATTGTATATAACCGGTTATAACGGTACTGTGGAAAAAAGTGACCATCTTGAATCAAAAACTGCCAAGTAACGTTAACTGTTAGAGGCATTCTGCTGTATTTTGTGCTCGCATGCATCTCTGTATGATTTACTGTTTCCTCAGGACACCAGCCGACGTTATGAAAATAAGGCTGGTACCTTTATCACGGGAATCGATGTCACGTCTAAGGTAAGTGTCAGCTGGATGTGTGAATATATTAGCCGACCTAGTATTGTACCTGTTGTTCACCACATGTGTACGTGTTTAGGAGGCCATTGAGAAGAAGGAGAAGCGAGCAAGAAGATTTCATTTTAGCGCAGAGGAAAATCTGGCGCAGAGGAACGTTGTTTTGGACCGGGATGTGTTGAAGAAGGGTAGGATATTTTAAACAGCTGTAGCCCAACAATTGAGTTACATTTCATCCTATCCATTTACTAAATGCATATACAGGTCTTATTGTAAACAATTAATCTGTGCACGTTTAATTCCCCCCCCCCCCCCTTGTAATCTTTAATGGCAATGTCATAAATTAATCTTCAGGTGAAAATGACAGAAAATGCCTCCACTTTTGAGTGTGAATCTCAAAATCCAATCAACAAACTATGTGTACAATGAAGTCTCTGGCCTACATTTTTTTTCTTTTTTGATAACACTCATACGTCAAAAGAAAAGTTATGTTTCTACTTGTTTCATCAAAACTAGCCCATTTCATTTGAGTTGTCAGAAATACTGGTTAACCCAGTGTTTCGCAAACTGAGGGGGTGTGGCAAGGCCCCCCGAAAAGCTATTTTATAACTTCAGAAAGCGTAAAAAAAGAAATAGTGCACAAATTGTATGAACCACTTGACCACTCTATATTTCCCATGTGAGCCGTGTGAACGTTCTTTAAAAAAATGTTTGTCTTCCACCGAAGAAAAAAGTAATTCAGGTTTGTACAGTACAGTCAGTACGGCACACATTTTTTGCCGTTTTCCGTTGTCAGAAGTTGTGAATGGTACCCTAATTCCAAACAGTACCGGACCCTTCCATTGTGGTACCTAGCTAGGGCTGTCAACGAATATTCTAAATTCGAATATATATTCGAATAGTTTTTAAAAAACGAATTTCGAAGGTGAAAATTAATATTCGAATAAATAAAAAAATGTGGGGGGGAAAACGCCCGCGGTAGTAGAGGCGTGGCTGTCTGCTTTGCGAGTGGGCGCTAGCGCGCCTGAAGCCTTGTGTACTGTGGCCCGTCTCCAGAGCGCGAGCCTCCGCTGACTGCGCGCGCTCCTCCCCAAACGGACAAGGTGTTTACACTTGACGCGCTCTCTGTTGTGCTTTTCATTGAAACGACAGATGGCGACTCGGAGTAATTGTTCTATAAACTATCAGGAAAAGCGTCGAGAAGAAGTGGGCTAATGTACACAGGTGACGATATTTATTTTAGTACACTTCACCGAAAACCACACTACAAAAGAATCATGTAAAACATATCAAAATAAACCTTAACTTTTTAAACGTTAACTTATACAACTCAATTTATGATATCTAAATGTTTCCTAATTTCACTTAACACTTTAGTGAGTTTTCACTTAGTTTCTTGAACTTTTCTTTATTAAACGGGCTTTTTTATGCTTTTGTAGGCTCGTTTTGAAAATATAAGCAACTAATTTGTATGTGCAAACTGGACCAGCCTTACTCTGCATCGCGCGCCACAAGCTCTCTGTCTGCAACACGACAAGAGGCCATAACGGAGAAATTCATTTTGTTCATTTGTAAGGACATGAGAGCGATCAGTGTGGTGGATGGGGCAGGCTGGAGTTCTGTCAAGCAGTGGAACTGACTGAAGAGATATTGCATGAATGAAGGATAAATGCACTGCTTCCACTGGTTTGATTATTTACCGTTTCATGTCAAGGAAAAATTCCATGTTTACCACAGCACAGATTGCTCGGAGCGTTCAATTATATGCTGTAAAACTTATATTAATATTTGTTTCAATCACTAAATGAAGCCTGCTATATTTGGGACAAGAGTCGCGACCTTAAATTGCTTGCACAAAACTCTTGATCAGCCTCAAAATGTGTGTGTGTTCATTTAAACCGTTATGAGCAGAGAGCGTGAGGGCGAGAGAGAGTGAGGTCTGCGGTCTTTAGCCATTAGTTGATTTACTTGTTTTTGTGTAGGTTATACGTTGTCAAATATGTTTTGTTGGCTGGGTATTGACACAAATTTCACAATTCGATTCGATTTCAATTCAATATCGATTATTTTGGCTATATATCAGGTACAATACATGGCAAATTTTCTCTTTTATTCATACATGCATTAAATATTGAAGAACATTTGCATATATTTAGCAAAATGCTCCTCTCTAGAGTTAATTTTTCTAGCTGACTGAGTTTATGGTCACTGGATATATGTTTTGTGAGGTAAATGTGACATTACATGACGTTGTTTACAAGCTGTTTTATTGACGTCTTTCTACAGTTGAAACACTGATTGAGCAATTACATGTACATGATACAGATTTCGATAAGTTGTACTCATTCATGTTTATTTCGCGCTGTAACTAGTATTAAGGCGGAAGAGAAGATCAGTTCATGTGCGCTCTGCACTGCCGCTTCTCTTGGGCTGAGCTGTGCCAGAGCGGTCTCACGCCACAGCGCCAAAACGGTATTTATGTTTTTGAATTTCGAAATAAAATGGATGTAATTTGAAATCTGAGACTTTGTTTCATATCAATAGTAACAAAGCACAAAGATTATTGGATGGGAGGCGCGCTACAATCTTCCTTTCATTCATCAACTGAAAACAGGATGACTAATCGATTCTTGGGATTTAAGAATCGATATCGGTTCGTAAGAATGAGAATTGATTAAAATTGAGAAATCGTTTTTTTTTTTTAAACCCAGCCCTAATCGCTACAACACACCTATCAAGTAAGGGTACTGTTGGAGGTGGAAACGCAAGCCGGATCAGGGTTTTCAGTCCCGAATCGTACTGTACTGAACCGTACCGCACTGGTCGGTGGAAACGAGCTATTAATTTTTAGTAAACTGTCCCTTTAAACCATAGACTGTAAAAAAATATGGACGTAGTGTCCGTGACATCACCCATAGGATTCTGAGGAGCAGTTAAAGCGTAAAGTAGGGACGAGCTGGCCGTTGCCATCTTGGCAGTGCGTCACTCCCGGATAATAGAAAATTGGCAAAGAGGCGGGACGTGGGTGGAGCTGAGGTGACGCGATGACTAACAGACAGCAGATAAATGACCATCCACCTGACACTCGAAGTGGCCACAATTACGCAGAACTTTAATGCTTTATATAATGTAAACGAATGAGTTATAAAAAAATTCACCCCTCTCACAGTTGTCATGAAGGGCAAAATTAGCCGTATAGACCAAAACCACAATTTGTACCAGGCTGTAAAACATGTTTTAATCTGCTGTAAAGTTGGGCATTTTAACATGGGACTCAATCTGCTCCCTTCTGGAGCCTGTCCCTAGTGGCCAGTCGATGAATTGCCATTTATGTCACTTCCGTATTGGCTTCAAGAGAAACTGCGGGAGGTTGCTCATCTCTCCCATTCTTTTGGACTGTGTACTCTCTCTTTAGCAATCCCAAAGGTGCGTCTGGAAGCCCTACACATGAGTGGAGTTGATGACATGAGCACTCAGGATATTTTTGGCTACTTTAAAGAGTATCCACCTGCCCACATCGAATGGATAGATGACGCTTCCTGTAAGTACAGCCACGGATATTATTACCCTGCTGTCGTAATCATACATGTTGAATGCATACAAATCTCAATTGAAGATTTGTTTAAGGCTGTATTGTGGAGCTCATAGTCAAATCACACTGTTGTGTGCTCCAATCTGACCAGGCAACGTGGTGTGGCTAGATGACATCACTTCAACCAGAGCTCTCATTAACTTGAGTCGGTTGCCAGACAAAGAAGAGGTCACAAACACAGACAGCTCGAAACCCTCTGAAGTTCCAGCCCAGCCGGAGAAAGGTTTGTCTTATTATTCATGTTCTGTTATTTCTTTGTCACCTTGAAATAGACTGTTCCATTGCGAAACCAAAACTGTTGTTGAGCAGGTCGGCGAAGCCGTGGCTCTGATGATGACGATGACGAAGAGGATGAGGAGGAAGGCCAGGTAGATGATGATGATGATGATGATGATGAAGAAGATGAGGTGGTGAAAGTGGATAAGAGCAGGAGCAGTGATGGCAGTGAGGGTAAAGCTAGCGACATTGAGGAAGAGACAGAAAAGAAAACGCAGGACACTGCTGAGGTAAACTGGTGTCATACTTTAGTCAGATGGTAATATTCATATTTGTTTTTTCTGATGTACCTTATATCTCGTCTTTTGATCCTAGGCAAGCCTACTGTCCCAAGCAGAGCGAGAATCTCTCCTCCGGAATGAACTGCGACCTACAACCAAGCCCTTCAAAGGCAACAAGCTGTTCTTGCGCTTTTCCACCCATGGTAAGAAACATACTCGAGAGGGTCACCTACAAATACAACCCCAAATCAAGAAAAGTTAGGACATTTTGTAAAATCAAGAATCTGTGATATGTTGAAGGGTCATGAAAACCAAAAACACATTTGAGATGTGAACAGATACGTACAGGTTGCACATTTTACCAAGAAGTGGAAATTGGTTATTTTTTACGTTTTTCTGAGCAAATTCGTTCTTCCGGGTTGAAAAGCAAAGTCGAAGCAATGTCATGGAATGTAAGATAGAAGCGTGCCTTCGGAGTGTGTGAATGGCTGTGGGCACGATTCTACGTCAGCCGGCAAATTTTTTATGGACATATTCCATATACTCTAGTGCTCTAAACATGGACCAGCAGTGTGTATGTGCACATATTTAATCATATCTACTTGAAATGAAAAGTACGTGCAAATAAGGACACTGATACAGCCGTACGTCTGATAATGAACGTGACGACACGATGGATTATTCTGATACACAGAAGACAATGATGTTGACTGAAAATTCAAAGAAGAATGGGCAAGAGTAACTATGCCTTTATTCGTTAATGTTAAACCGACATGAGTCATTTGTTCAGAAACTAGTGCTCTTAAATGTACTGAAAATATCATTAGACCTTTAAATGTTCTACCGCATTTCTCCCACGTTTTGGCAGTGTGTCGTCATATAGGGTTATATTTTTAAAGTGCAACAAGGTGCCCTCTTTTATTTCTCTCCGTGGTCATATATTAATATTAATGTGTCTGTATAATAAGTGTGTTGTAGGTCTGTGTTTTACTGGTTGTTGTGTCCCCTCTTCCCCCCTCTACACTCCCACTTTTCCACAGCTTTAAGGCCCTTTCACACTGGACGCGTAACGAAAAAGCGAATATTTTGTGTGCGAATAGTTCGCGTCAAAACCATTCACATCATCTGCGACGCGAGTTTGCGACGTTTCAGAGCTCCAACATTCCAAAACATTCGCGGCGACAGCTGAGAAAACACGGACACTTCATCATTCAGTGGAGACGAGCTTTTCATTTTCTTTAAAAGACCGAAAAGAAGGTTTTGTGTGCACCCAGTCTTAAAGAACAGAGAGTCTGAAGGGGAGTGTGCTCATCTTGTACAGGAGCTAAAACTTTATCATGGCCGGTTCCGCACTTACTTTCAAATGTCCGTGGGACAATTTGAGGAGCTCCTCCAGAGACAGTAGCACCGCATCTGACAAACACACACTTCAGGAACCAATCAATCCGGAGCAGCTCTGTTTCCAGCCATGTTTCCAGTTGAGTCACAATGTAAACATTTAAGTGCCACATTCGTACTGACGGAAACACATTCACTTTCTATAGTCGCGGACACAATTAAGTTAGAAAAAAATCAACGTATTGATTATAATATCGTAATCTGTAGCCTATAGTGGGCAAACACAGCTGCATCTGTACAACTGTAAACACAACTACAGCTGTAATCTTGTGAGAAATGCGATACCTGGCAAAGGTTAATGTTGATTGAATGGCTAGTGACATCAACTGGACATTTCGTCACCTTTGTTTCCTTGTATGTGATTGGTTTAAGCCTTTTCTATCGCTGCGAGTGTTAAAAAAATCGACATCGAAACGAAAAAAATAAATGTTTTTTTCGCCGCAGCACATTCGCGTTCAGTGTGGACGCTCTCATTACACAAACAGCTGATCAAAAAATAATACCATCGCGTCCAGTGTGAAAGGACCTTTACACGCCCATTTTAAAGACTTTTTTGGAAGTCTGAGGTGTGAACGACCAGGCTAAAACGGGGGTTTCATGAAACTTTAATTCTCTTTCAGCTTTATTTAACTGACAGAAGTACAAAGAAAAGATTTCCAAAGTTTTCACTGAACAACTTAGCCTAATTGAATTTTGTAAATATAAACACGTTTCAGATTTTGATTGCTGTTACACACTCGCAGAAAAGTTGGCACAGAGGCAAAATAAAAGTGAAAAGCTTCTAGAATATCCCAGTTAAACTCTGTAAAAGGCCAAATATCATGAGAGAATTGTCATACAATTCAAAAATCACATTTCTCAATGCAAGATTGCAAAAAAATGTGGTCTTTCACCATCTACTATACATAATATTGTGAAAAGATTCAGGGAGTCCAGAGTATCTCAGTACATGTAGGGCAAGGCAGGAAACCTCTGTTGAATGTGCATGACCTTTGAGCCCTCAGTCAGATGAGCCCTGTTAAATGTAGCCACATGTTCGGGAGTACTTTGGATGGAAAACCGCTGTCACTTAACACAGTCTGTTGCTGCATCAAGAAATGCCACTTGAATCTCTGTTACGCAAGAATAAATCTATACATCAGTTCTATGCAGAGATGACGCAAAGTTCTCTGGGCCCGAGGTCATCTCTGATGATCCAAAACACAGTGGAAATGTGTGCTGTGGTCAGATGAGTCCATGTTTCAGCTTGTTTTTGGGGAAAACGGACATTGAGTTCTCAGTCCCAAAGACGAAAGAGATGTCCAGACTTTCATTAGTGACAGGTGCAAAAACAAACATCTGTCGTGCTATGGAGGTGCATCAGTGCAAACTGCATGGGTGATTTGCATGTGTGTGAAGGTACCACTGACATGGAGGCATATATTGGGATTGTACAGGGAAATTTAATGGCATCAAGATGACATCTTTCCTGGGAAGCAAGACAATGCCCGGCCTCATTAAGCATGTGCTACAAAAGAGTGGTTTTGTAGACACTGGATGTGTTTGACTGTCTTTCTGCTGTCCAGATCTGTCTCCTGCTGAAAATGTATGGCCAATCATGAAAAGGAGAATCAGACCGTGACGACCACAGACTGTTCAGCAGCTGTCTTGTATCAGGCGAGATTGGGCAAAAACTCCACTTGCAAAAAAAGTGTAATTAAAAGGAAAGGTGATGTGACACGATTGTAAACATGCCTCTGTCCCAACCTTTTTGGAGTGTGTTGGAGCCGTCAAAATCAAAATTTGTTTATATTTACAAAATGCACTTAAGTTGGTCTGTAAAAACGTTGAAAATCTTTTCTTTATACTTTTGTCAGTTATATACATTTGAAAGAGAATTTAACAAATCACAGATTCTTGTTTTTATTGCATTTTACAAAATGTCCCAACTTTTCTTGATTTGGGGTTGTAGAAGGAATTATGTCAAGAGCTCTTCATTCGTCTATGCTGATTACGTTGATAAAGAACAGATTGTTCACAACAGTGAAAAATCTTTGCATGTTAACACTCTTAACTGTTATTTTCCTTCAGATGACAAAAAGGAGTTGGGTGCGGCCAGGAGAAGTCGGTACTACATGAAATATGGGAATCCAAACTATGGCGGCATGAAAGGCATCTTAAGTAACTCTTGGTAAGAAGAACTTGCCCGCTGCTAGGGGGTTCATAGACCTTTTTTTTTTTTTCAAAGTGCATGATAAATATTTATTGTCTCACAAAACAAAGAATCGACTCTGAACTGCCTTAAAGGGATAGTTCACCCAAAAATGAAAATTAGCCCATAATTTACTCACCCTCAAGTCATCCTAGGTGTATTTGACATTCTTCTTTTAGACGAATAAAATCGGAGTTCTATTACAAAAGTCCAGGCTAATCCAAGCATTAGAATTTGATTTATAGTTGCTCTGTTTTTGAACTCCATAAAAAGTGCATCTGTCCATCAAATAACGTGCTCCACGCGGCTCCGGGGTGTTAATAAAGGCCTTCTGAAGCGAATCGATGCGTTTGTGTAAGAAAAATATCCATATTTAAAACTTTATCAAGTAAACTTTCGGCTGACCGGACTGATATAGTAAAATGGACGTCATCGTTACTGTCTTTACAGTGTGTGCAATTGTTGAGGACTGAGGAAGCCTCCTCAGCTGAAGTTCAGTTGTGGTAATGGGTATTAGCTTCTGACAAGCGGTAGACCAATTACAACAGACTGGGTCATCTGGCCAATCAGAGCAGAGTAAGCTTGTAGAAAGGAGGGATTAGAGAGACTGATTCATCCAACGAGTCGTTTGAGATATGCAATGTATATTATGAGAAAATGAAACTAGGAAACAAAAATTTGTAAACTTAAAAATAGCAGAATAGGGACTAAATAGAAAGGTGTTTTTTTTTTTTTTTTTTTACAACATTTGACAACATTTTGTATTTCACAATGTTACGGTTTTTACTGTATTTGAGACCTCTTTCAAAAACATTAAAAAAATCTTACCGACCACAAACTTTTGAACGGTATTGTAACCACTTTTCTGAGCCATTTTTGCAATTTACTTATAACTAACTCGTAGAAGTCCAAATTTAAATTGGGGTTAGTTAATCATTTTCTGGAATTGTGTCCATTTCTGTAGGAAACGGAGGTATCACACACGGAGAATCCAGCGTGACATTCTGAAGACCAAAAAGCCTCTGATTGGAGACAGTATGGGACACACCCCACCTTACACTCATCGACACTCTGGTAAATCTCTCTTCAATGATAAACATCCTTGTCTTATGTTTTTTTCTTTGGTCTGTCAGTTGAGCTCTTTCTCTTTTATCAGCTGACCTGGTGAATCTGCCAGAAGAGCCTATAGAGGAAGAGGAAGAAGAGGAGGAGGATGGAGAAGAAGACATGGATGCTGATGATAGAGTGGTGGAGTACCGAGACAGGGAACGGGAACGGGGGCCAAGGCTTGGGGAAGGAGGCGTGCGTAGTCGCTTAGGTAGCCCGTCGCCTGCACCTTCAGATTCAGATGAGATGGACTACGATCTGGAACTGAAAATGATCTCAACGCCTTCTCCTAAAAAAAGCATGAAGATGACCATGTATGCCGATGAGGTAGAAACCAACCTTCGCAGTCTCCGGTAAGTCAGGTTTCTTTTCGAGTCCAAATAGTCAAGCAGTTGCTACATTTTGGGATTTGAGTTTTAGCCCTTATATCTTTATCATTTGGATGTAAATGTTATCTTTGTCCTAAAAGGATTTCATGATGAGTTTGCTTGTCTTGATAGTAATCACACAATTGCACTTCTGCTTTCCTAGGAACTCCATACGGACCGAAACGAGTAGCAGTGTTAAGAGTCGCATTGGTGGTGGTGGTGGTGGTGGTGGAGGAGGAGGAGAAGAAGGAGCAGCAGTAGCAGCAGGAGGCTCGTCCAAATCTACATCAGACAAAGTGACAGATGTGAGGCAGTTACTGGAGGAGAAGAGGCAGGGACTCTCTCAACAGAGATCACGCCCCCCAGTGGCTACAAGCGGCAAGACTGGTTAGTTATTGAGAGATAAAAACATAAAAATCTTAATTTGTTTTGAGATTTATATTAAATGTATTTGAAAAAAGAATTCTGCAGCCCCCTTTGGGAGTTTGCTGAGGCCCCCTAATTGAGAACCACTGATCTGCAGGTTTCGTGTTTGCAGGTTTTGATTGCTTAAAAAGTTTTAAATTCAGTTTTATCCAATATGAGGCCTAAATATCTAGTAATTATTATTCTAAATTATTGCACGTTCAAAGTAAAAAAGCAGCGCTGTTGCGCATTCTACTGGCATGCAATCAATGAATACCCACAACATTTATGACAAGCGATTTCTTGGATTATGGTGTTTGTACAGTAATATTTCGTAGATGGTTGTAAGAGTGCATATTTTATCTCCCTCCTCATTTTGAATGAGCTGCTGGAAGTAGTAAAGCAAAGAAATGGAAAATTAAAAGTTCACATGTCCCACATTACACTTAAAATATAATTTTGGTTACACAAACTGTATCCTGTATTTAATTCAACGTAAACTCGTGGTTTTTCTCTTGGCTGCTCTGTCACAAATTTGAACAAAAAAATGGTAAAATCCAATATTGAACAACCTATAATTTAGGTGCATTTGTATATTGCATATATTACGTATATAGTAGGGCTGTACAATTAATCGAAAAATAATCGAAACCGAAATTCAGAACCTCTAACCGACGTATTTTTCCCATGTCGGTTATTTCGGTTTTAGTCACGTGACTTCGCCCCGTCAGTCACATCAAGTGCAGTTTGCAGGCACACAGAGATGCAGGAGTAGTTATCTTTGTTTATAGATGCCCAGAATCACTATAGTAACGTCATGTTTTATACAGTTTATACATGTAAGTTAATTGCTGTTCTTATAGCCTACCTACGCACTGCCACACACACACAGAAGCCCCGAAGCCAGATCGCTTTCACTTTCGTCCTCATAAAGTTTGTCAAGTAAATGCGTTTAAAGGCTTGCCAGTTTTTAACATTTAAAGCGATTGTGCCCTATTCAAAAACAACAATACGGAAAACTTATCCGTTCAGTGCTCAGCTTTTTTCTGTGACACAGAGAGCCGAGCCGAACTGAGCCATGTCACGTCTCTGACAACGCGTGCGCCCTGAAGGCAGACCTCTTTCACCTGCGTCCTCACAAAGCTTTGTCATTTGTATGCGTTTTAAGGTCTGCCAGTTTGAAAATTAAAGCGATTTTAGACAATCAGATGTGTATTATGTTGAACTAATGCCTGATATATTGTGACAAACGAACACTCAGACAGAAGCTCGCACATCACGTGCAGAGAGCAGTGCAGAAACTCATTGTCAACGCTGCCCTGTGATTCATCACTAAAGTAGCTTAGAAACTCAACCGTTATAGGCATATATTTTAATACCTTTGAAGTACAAACCACAGCTTCATAATGAATAGAGACGGTATGAGTAATTCACACACACAATCACTCTCTCATTAACGCATTCAAATAAATCTAATGTAGGCCTATGTGCTAATATATCTGTAGCTGATGTACAACAAACAGAAATCTGCCCATAGACAATAACTGTCAACTGTTTCCTTCAAGTATTTTAAAATCACAAAGAAATGCACTTTCATTAGAAAGGAAAAAATTCCACCTTTAATTGTAGAAAATATTTAGGCTACAGTAAAAACCTTATCAGAAACTTACTCAACCTTATGAGGGCAAAAAAATAATCGTTCATTAATCGTAATCGAGGTAAAATGTTCAATTAATCGTTTTTTTATTTTTGGTCAAATCATTACAGCCCTAGTATATAGTACATATGTGTATATATTGAATAAAACATGTTAAAACTATTTCAGTTACCCTTATTTGCAGTTGAATGTGTGCAGGTAAGTATAAGGACCCTAAGATAAAAAAAATGTGAGATGGTATGAGTTTGTTCTTTACGGATACAAGCTATTTGTGTAGGTCTTAGAAATCTTGTAACATAATCTTGTAGCATATTAATTGAAATCCACGGCATTGCTTATATATTTAACCATTTTGAGTCGAGCAAATGTGGGCAATGAAAATACGCATCTGTTTGTTTTACTCTCCATAGATGTGAGACAAAGATTAGGCAAGAGACCACACTCTCCGGAGAGACGTCGCTCCGTCTCTCCCGTCATCTCTAGAAACGCAGTATCTCGGAGAGAGCCTTTGACCGATGTGCGCAGCCGACTCGGTGTAGCTAAACACGAGAGCCGTGGCCTCTACTCCGAGTCCTCCAAAGACAAGAAAACAGGTACACGTGAAGTCTGCGCTCTTTTAGTTCTCTTCACGTTTATTTTCTGATACTAATAGTATTTGTGTTTTCAGGGGGCTTGTGGAGCCGTCTCGGCCCGTCTCACAAGGACAGCGGAGACGGTGACAAGGCTTCTTCTCGGCCGTCTTCCTCAAGAGGTATAAGGCGACGAGACGACGAGGAATCTGACGGAGTCGATGACAATGAAGAGGATGACTCTCAGCTGCAGAAAGTGTGGGGAGCAATGATCAAGCAAAAGGAGCAGCAGTCCAACAAGATGAAGAAAAGCCGGCTGGACAACCTTCCCTCGCTGCAGATCGAGATCAGTCGAGACAGCAGCAACGGCTCGGACAGTGACTCCTGACTGACCCCTACTGTGGGAAGTGTGTGATTGGGAGAAATGATGAACGCTGTGGAAGAGAGTTGGAGAACATCTCTAATAGCCTGGGCCAAGAGACCCTGACATGTATACCTAAACATTCCCACACTCTCATCTCTTGCCTGTCTACAGACTTTGCAGATGTTCTCTTTAGTCTTCTCTGCAGGAACTGACTTTGAGGGTGGAATAAGAGAGGGCAGATTGGAATTTTTTTTTTTTTTTGTCATTTCAAAGAAAGGGCAATGGATGAGTCCCTCGTGTTTTGTTTTTCTTCAAAAGAAAATTAATGGATTATATTTAACACACATTAAGGGGCCCATTTTAAATATACAGCAATGCACCAGGTTGACAAACAATCCCATGATTTGATGTACTGATTGGAAGCAATGTGATCGGATGTCTATTAGCAATACGTTTTCTTAATTTTGTCAGTGCGGTTGGTTTATGTTCATGTTACATTATTATGATTGAAATATCACTGTGGATTTGAATTCGAGAACACAATGCTGGTCTGATTTTTATTTTTCCTCTGGTGCAAGCATTGTATAATGACCTGGACATGGATGGATCAGTGCTTCATTGTATACTGTCCTATGATAGGGGCAAATAATGTAGCCAATGTAATGATAATTTTCCCCAAAGGAATGGTCTACATTCCCTAAATATATGTGGTCAGTGAAACATACAAGAATAAGCATTGTATGTTGAATAAAAGTCATTTTTTACATTGGATTGGGTCTAGAAATTGATATGCAGCATGTCAGTGTTCAGATTTTAAAATTACAAAAACAGCACAACAAAAATTAAATACATTATGTTTGCGAATTACTGCCATTTGTCATATTTAAAATATGTATACATTTTACTTCTAGAAGGGACTTTGATTTTGAAATCTATTGGTTTCGCGGAACCGGAAGTATTCGTCAGGTGCGCTTACACATCCAAAATAGCAGTCAGAGATTCTAGACTTTTAACAACCTTTTGATTGAATTAAATGATTATCGACGTAAGTACCGTTACTGGTTTGAACGTCGCTTCATTTGGAGGTCGGCTGCTATTAAACCGAACGACAGAGAGCCGGAGGTGAGCGAACGGTCTCTGAGCATGTAACGTTAACGTTGACTCAATTCATGATCCACAAGCCTCTTAAATCCGCAACTTCAGCTCGGGCTGATTATCAAACAGTTCAGAGACGCTGTCAACACATTACTGGACTCGCAATGGCCTGCGTAGCATCGGTTTGTAGCTGTTGACACACCTGGAGCTGTCATTGGTTCAGGGAAGATGCAACAGGTCCCGTACGGATCTGTGGACCGAGACAAGCCTCTCCTCCGTGTGCCTTTCACCTGGTTAGCGGTGATCACGGTGTGTCTGCCGCTGCTCGGCCTCGTCGCCTGCGTCGTGCTGGCTCTACTCTACCATTACAATCCTTCTACTTACACACATTGCGAGGTGAGAACCAGTACACACTGCTAGACCGACATACCTACCGTTACTCCACGAGATGTTACATTATCACTCCTTCCCCAGAAATCACGTCTTCAGACCATAATTATAATTAAACTTTTCTAATGTCCTAACATTAACATGATTTGGTGCTGAAGAAAAAATATGAAACGGTAGTTTCTGTCTATGTGTATATGGGTCATTGACAAATAAAGCTTTAAAGTGTGTTTAAACAAGTGTCACTTGTTAAATAACATTTCAAAGTGTTTAAATTAATTTTTTGCCTGTTTAATTATTCATGCGGTACAACCAAATAAGTGTATGTATATACTGCTTCTGCAAAGTCTGTAGTATATAGTATGTATATACTGTAGTTGTACCACCTGACATGGAAAGTGTACCAACCTACCTACTTGAAATGATCATTTTTTTACCAGTATTTGAGAGAGATCTACAAACCTCTTCACTCGGCCTCGAGGATCAATTGAAGTCCTCTGGATGATGCATTATCATGTTTACTGTTATTACCTTGTAAATAAACATAATAAAAGAGCCATGTTTGCAGTTGTGCCACCCGGACACAAGTTTTTCAATTATCTCAATTGCTTTAAAACGACTGATATTTATCAAATTTGTTTCTATGAAAGGTTTCAAACCTTAGTATTTCCATAGTATTTCGTATTTAACATTTTATTATTAAGACACCATTTTAAACAGTTTTATTAGTCTGTTCATTTGTTAGGACAGTTGCACCGCCTGACATTTTGAGGGTTTAAGATAGCAAAACAAAATAATATGTATTATTTACAAAAAATAAATTCAAATTAATCTTTTTTTTAGATTGAAGTTATGTCATGAATTTTCAAATTATTTTAATTGGAAATAATGCACTTGGACAACAAATGTCATGTCATAGACCCATTTTTTTAAGTCCCCTTGAAATTAGAATTGAAGTGTTATTTTTGCAATATTTATTATAAATTATTTATAAAAAAAAAAAAAAAGAAAATGCAGTAACATTGCAATAATGCTCTTTTAAAACTCCTTCATAGGTTCCTAACTACCTCCCGTCCATCAGCGCAGCCATCAGTCTGACCCCAGAACGCTACATCTGGCGTTTCAGCATCGGCCTGCATTCTGCCCCGCGCTTCCTGGTAGCAGCAGCTTATTTGAGCTTTTACCGCGGACGCTTTCCCAGGAGGCTCGCGGAGCAGCTTTTGAGTGGCCTCACATTCCTCTTAGCTTTAAGTGAAAATGTAGGGCTGCTTCTGCTCACCTACGTCTCCTCCACCGAGACCTACAGTAAGTGCCTTTTTGGACTGAAGCCTTGGGTCCTGTTCCAACATGCACGCAGATGCAGGGATGCTGAGAGCTCCTGCCGGATCACTAAAATGTGTTTTTATTACATTGTTATTGATTAGTTAAATGTGGTATATTTGTAAATTGTTGGAGATGCAAAAGTGCGTTCAGTTTTTACCTGTGTTATAATTGTATGATGAGAGTATGACCGTCAAGAAATGATTCACCCCAAAATATAAAGGAAAAAAAGAAGAAATTATATTTTGTGTGACCCATAACAACAAATTCTATTGTTCATGCAGAATATAAAATATTTTTTCTTTTCTTTTTTGTTTTAATTTTGACTTTATTTTCCTTTAAAGCACACTCCTCCCCTCCCAATTCTCTGTATTGTGTATGTATTATATTCCAAAAATATCTCTCCGTATTGAAATGCAAAATATTTTGAGATATAATTTAGTATAAAAAGTATTTTTAAGTAATTTGTTTTAAGTGTACATCATAATTTTGGAAAAAGTCTCTCCCCCGGGCTGCATTTATTTGATGATAAATACAGTAAAAACAGTAATATTTTGAAATATTATGTCAATGTAATCCTTCAGAAATCATTCTATGATAATTTTTATTCTCATTATTTGTTTTCTAGCTATTATCAATATTGCAAACAGTTGTGCTGCTTAATATTTTGTGGATTTTTTGTTATTATGTTATTTCCGATTTATAATATTTATTACAATATAATTATAATAAAATATTTAAAATGTAACATTGAAATAGCGTTTCAATGTGCTGAATTGTCAAGAAAATGTTACGGTATCACTTTAGAATAATGGTCATTAGTTAACTACATTAGTTAACATTAACTAATAATGATCTGCATTTATAAAGCGTTTATTAATCATTGTTAATGTTAATTTCAACATTTACTAATGCATTATTAAAATCTTGTTAACATTAGTTAATGCACTGTGAACTAACATGAACAAACCATGAACAGCTGAATTTTATATTAACTAATGTTAACAAAGATGAACAAATACAGTAACAAATGTACTGCTCATGGTTAGTTCATGTTAGTTAATACATTAACTAATGTTAACTAATGACCATTATTCTAAAGTGTTACCAATGTAACAATTACAAAAACAGACGTCATTTTTTTTCATCCAAAAAATATATTTTCAGAAAAAAAATACTTTTTAAAAATTTGGTCTAGATTAATAAAAGTATTAATTTCTTTAAAAATAAACTTCCTCCTATATTTTCAGAATTTTTTCTTTTTTCCCCTTTGGTCTAGATGAGTTTGGTGTGAAATATGAGTGGGTAAAACTATTATGTTAATTTTACCTTTAAAAAAAAAACAACACATTTAGCTAATATCTGTTTGGTTTGTAATGCTGTGTGTATGTAAATATTGTCCACAGGTGTCCATAGGAGCGGCTTCATCATGTTTATTGGCAGTTCTCTGTTCCACATGTTGTGCACCTGCAAACTTTGGTCGTTGATTGCGAAGTATTCCCTTAGTGCAGAGGTAATGAGTTTTCTTTTATTCTGGACTTTTATACAATAATACACTATATTTGCCAACATCTGTTATAAACAGACCAGCAGGGGGCGATATAAACATCTCATAAGCTCATACATGCTTCTGTAGTTCTATGCATAAAAACTATAAATAAATGTGTAATGTCAGCTACCCTGCCCTGCCCTGGGTTTAAGTTTTAATTTCTTGCTCGTCCTTTAAAAAAACAAAATGGTGGATTATATTGTAAGCCCTGTTGGAAATATATTGTTAGGATAAATGTAATGTGAATTATTTATTTATTTATTCAGCGCCATATAAAGGCTCTTACAGAGCACTATCCCTGTGTTTTAATATTCATGCTTCCCTACTACATAGTAGTACATGACAAAGTTTCAAATCAATAGTTACTCTTTAGACCGCATGCGGTTTCGGACGCAGCTTAAGGTTAGCTTTTAAACAATCCAAAAACTGATTGGATGAAATGAATGCGTGTATAGCAGTTTTGCATTCCGCTGATAT
This sequence comes from Gobio gobio, assembly GCF_949357685.1. Taxonomy (NCBI): domain Eukaryota; kingdom Metazoa; phylum Chordata; class Actinopteri; order Cypriniformes; family Gobionidae; genus Gobio; species Gobio gobio. The sequence continues at coordinate 23,369,293 of NC_137107.1, forward strand.
ATTTATTTACTGGCTGTAATTATTCAGATAGACACTTCTTAACACGTCAGTGATCTTGACACCACAAGCAAGCTCTAATAAAAGGTGTTGCTTGTGCTGCTGGGTGAGAATAATGGGAGTTAATGTGTCAGAGACCACAGTGTATCTTTATATTTCTATTGCTGTGAGAGTGCAGCAGTGTTTGTGTGTTTCGGGGGAAGTGGTTGCAGTACTCTGTGCTTTCACAGAACCTCAACCCCACTGCTTGCCCCACATCATGTTGCAGAAGAGAACTGATGCCATTGTGTGTCTTCTGTCTTCTTTTTTCTCTTCTGTCTTCTCTCTTTCTCCACTGCATCTGCCCAACACCAGGAGATGAGGTCATACCGACAGAAGCGCCTCCTCTTCCTCTTCAACGGTTGCGTCTGTCTGTTGGCTGCCTATTTCTACAGGCGGCACAACAGCTACTGTGAAGCAGGAAGTGAGTGCAACATCTTGGCCATTCTGTCATTCACCCCACCCATCTTCCTCTCAGCAGTTGTTCCCTTTTGGTGATTTGACATGCTTAGCATGAACTCACAAATTCTTACCAATGATAATTTGACGTTTTTAAATAGTTCACCCAAAAATTAACTTGTTTAATCGCTTTGTGTTCCAAGCCACTATGCTGTTATTTTTCTCTAAATATACACAGATCAGGCATAACATTATTACATTGTGTGGGTCCCCGTTTTGCTGCCAAAACAGCCCTGACCCGTCGAGGCATGGACTCCACTAGACCCCTGACGGTGTGCTGTGGTATCTGGCACCAAGATGTTAGCAGCAGATCCTTTAAGTCATGTAAGTTGCGAGGTGGGGCCTCCATGGATCGGACTTGTTTTGACCAGCACATCCCACAGATGCTCGATTGGATTGTGATCTGGGGAATTTGGAGGTCAAGTCAACACCTCAAACTCGTTGTTGTGCTCTTCAAACCATTCCTGAACCATTTTTGCTTTGTGGCGGGGCGCATTATCCTGCTGAAAGAGGCCACAGACACCAGGGAATACCGTTTCCATGAAAGGGTGTACATGTTCTGCAACAACGCTTAGGTAGGTGGTACGTGTCAAAGTAGCATCCACATGGATGGCTGGACCCAAGGTTTCCCAGTAGGACATTGCCCAAAGCATCACACTGCCTCCGCCAGCTTGCCTTCTTCCCATAGTGCATCCTGGTGTCATGTGTTCCCCAGGTAAGGGATGCGCACGCACCTGGCCATCCACATGATGTAAAAGAAAGCGTGATTCATCAGATTAGCCCACTTTCTTCCATTGTTGGCGCTTTCGGCGGTGGGCAGGGGTTAGCATGGGCACCTTGACTGGTCTGCGGCTTTGCAGCCCCATACGCAACAAACTGCGATGCACTGTGTATTCTGACACCTTTCTATCAGAACCAGCATTAACTTCTTCAGCAATTTGAGCTACAGTAGCTTGTCTGTTTTGATCGGACCACACGGGCCAGCCTTCGCTCCCCACGTGCATCAATGAGCCTTGGCCGTCCATTACCCTTTCGCCGGTTCACCACTATTCCTTCCTTGGACCACTTTTGATAGATACTGACCACTGCAGACCACCCCACAAGAGCTGCAGTTTTGGAGATGCTCTGACCCAGTTGTCTAGCCATCACAATTTGGCCCTTGTCAAACTCGCTCAATTTTTCCTGCCTCTAACATATCAACTCTGTGGACAAAATGTTCACTTGCCTAATATATCTCACCCACTAACAGGTGCTGTGAGGAAGAGTTAATCAGTGTTATTCACGTCCCCTGTTAGTGGTAATAATGCTATGCCTGATCGGTGTTTATATGTGCGTATGTATGTATGTATGTATGTATGTATGTGTGTTTATACACACTACTTGTTAAAAGGTTGGGGTTGCTTAAAAGAAGTCTCTAATGTTCACCAAGGCTGCATTTCTTTGATCAAAAATATAGTGGATACAGAAACATTGTGAAATATTATTACCATTTAAATATTACATTTTTCTATTTTAATATATTTCAAAAATGTAATTTATTCCTGTGATGGCAAAGCTGCTTTTTATTGATCTGTATCAGACAGTATTAGATATTAATTGTGCATGCTTATCTTCCTATTTTTTACAATTAGATCATCTCACATTCATTTGAAGGTAATCTTTTAAAAAAACGAATAGTTTAATAACACTGTAATCTTTAGCACATGTGACCCTGGACCACAAAACCAGTCATAAGTCGCACGGGTATATTTGTGGCAATAGCCAACAATACATAGAGATTTTTCTTCATCGTGTTCCATCAAGATATTTTGTACATTTCCTGACGTAAATATATCAGAAATGTATTATTAGTAGTAGTAATATGCGTTGCTAAGGACCAGTGTTGGGGAAAGTTACTTTGAAAAGTAATGCATTACAATATTGCGTTACTCCCTTAAAAAGTAACTAATTGAGTTACTTAGTTACTTTGTAAGAAAAGTAATGCGTTACGTTACTTTTGCGTTACTTTTTCTCACCTGGGCTGGGCTTGTTTTTGTTTATAACAAAAAAGTTATATTTTTGTGCAACGGTAAAGACCTGTTCATACCAAAATTGAAATAATACGCCTCAGGCTGAGGTAAAAATGCAAATTCCCGCATGAACAGTAGAGGGCGCAGCTCTGCTGCCATTCTGGATAATTGTAGAATAGGATGCAGGAGAAAAAAGTTTTACCAATAAAAACCAAAAATCTAGTAATTTTCATCATCAAAGGTCAGCAGCAAGACATTGGTAAATTAAATATAAAGGTAGATTAAATGCATAAAAATAGTTGTTTTATTTAACATTTAATCATTGGAGGTTTGCACAGTACTCTGATTTTGCATTTCACTGATTTTATTCGTTTTGAGGAGTACAGAATCTTTATTGTGCAAGTGAGATAAATAAATGCTCACATTTAGTCTAGAACTACAATAACCATCATGTTTACACACACACACCTCTGCACTTATTTTTCTCAACATGGGGGCAGGAGAGCTGTCAGTCAAATTAATGCGAAAAAGTAACTTGTGTTACTTTTTTGAAAAAGTAACTCAGATATTTTGTTGTAAATTTGAAAAGTAATGTGTTACTTTACTAGTTACTTGAAAAAGTAATATTATTACGTAACTCAAGTTACTTGTAATACGTTACCCCCAACACTGCTAAGGACTTCATTTGGACAACTTTAAAGGTGAATTTTTTTGCACCCTCAGATTCCAGATTTTAAAAAGTTATCTCAGCCAAATATTGTCCTATCCTAACAAATCATACATCAATGCTTATTTTTTCAGCGATATACCTCAATTGACCCTTATGACTGGTTTTGTGTCACATATCTCAAAATGTCTGTTTATATGTTCAGATGTCTCAATTCACTTTTAGCATTTTCAAATAATTTATTTGAATTTTTAGTGTTCTATGTTTAATGTATTGAAACTAAATATTGCATTGAATTTTATTTTAACAATTATTTATTTAGCTTTTTCAATGACATTTTCTTGTTGTCTGTCTGTGGCAGTTTACACACTCTTTGCTGTCTGTGAGTATCTGGTGGTGCTGTCCAACATGGCCTTCCACATGACTGCCTACTGGGACTTTGGAGGTAAGGAGGTGATGGTTGCAACACCTCCAGAGGGAAAGCGCTTTTGACACAGGAAGTGAATACTTGCATCATCCTCCTTGAAACTTGAAACATTAGGGCGAGACTGACATCTACACATACAGTGGTTTATTTAATACAGGCGTTTGATCAGATCATTGTCAGTGGGTTACTTTATTTAGAATTATTACATTTGTTTTATTCAGGTGTAACTGGAAAGGCTGATTATGTTCTCAAAAACATTTAGTCATCTATCCAATATTTATACTGTCATTGTTTTCAAATCTTCTCATAAACCAAAATGTGAAGTGGCTTGTCTATCTCTTACTAATTGGTTGTCAGGATCAAACATTGTAAAGTTGAAAAAAAAAAAAGATGAAATATGTGCAAATGTAGAAGTGATTGAGCTCTGGAGACTTCGATGTCGTGTCAGTTGGTTTTTGCAGCTGCTGTTTCACAAGTGCCGCATCAAGCATATACACATTCAGTCAAAATGGCATTCAGTTCAGTCACACCCTGCGTTTTTCTCTTCCTTTGTAAACGCCGGTATAATTCATGTGAAAAGTCATTGTAAACTGCCTTTTGCACAGCATTTGATGTCTTTAGTGGCTAAAGAGCATTGTTGTACATATTTCTACAGTGTAGTTATTGATCATGAAAGATGTGCCCTTAGTAAACATGAACGTGTTGAACATGAAAACTGGTAACGCGCAATATGACGCGTGACCCATATTTCATAGATCACCAATGGTCGAGTTCAGCAGGATGTTGTGAACATGATTTCATATAAAAGTGCTTTTTACAATGTACCAAAATACTGTTTTTAAATCGGTGTCAAATAAACATTTCGATGAAAAGTTAAGTGAATTATTTCTGAAATGAGCACATTCATATTTCCTAGATACATTACCATAATGGTTATTGGCTGATATTATTAGAGATGTTTATTTATCGTATTGGAATATTAATTTCCTCGTGATCCCTAAATTCATTTGTAGCATAGTATTATGACATTTTCATTATAATTATAAATACTTCATTCAATTATATTGAATGTTTTCATTCAGACAAAAAATGTATACATTTTAATATATTTTATGAGTGCTGTCAAAAAGGATTAATCGTGATTAATCGCTTCTAACATAAATGTTTGTAAGTGTGTGTGTGTGTGTGTGTGTGTGTGTGTGTGTGTGTGTGTGTGTGTGTGTGTGTGTGTGTGTATATATATATAAAATATTTACACATTTGTATGATGCGAGTAATCGCGATTAATCGCTTTGATAATTATGGTATAACACTATAATAAGGTTTAATTTGTTAACATTAATTTACGTATTAACAAACATTAACCAACAATGAGCAATACATTTATTACAGTATTTATTAATCTTTGTTAATGTTCTTTAATAAAAATAAAGTTGTTCATTGCTTATGTTAGTTCACAGTGCATTAACTAATGTTAACAAATACATAATGTATTAGTAAATGATGAAATTAACCTGAACTGAGATTAAAAAATGCTGCAGAAGTATTGTTCATTCTTAGTTCATGTAAACTAATATAGTTAACTAATGTTGAAACCTTATTGTAAAGTGTTACCATATTAGTCAATGTAAATTTCCATTTGTTTTATTTGTTAACATGAGTTAATGCACATGAATTCAAACAAACTATTGTATTATTATTAACTAACTTTAATCAAACTTAATAAATGTTGTAAAAATACAAATACAAATAAAGATTGCTCACTGTTATTGACTAATGTTAACAAATGAGACCTTATTGTAAAGTGTACCATAATTATTTCATAATAAATTTGATACACATCCTGGAGTCTGTTGACTGCAGTTGTGTTGGTTTAATTTGTGTAGAAAGAAATGCAGTGTAATGTTCTTTTTAATTTTTTCACTTCTTCATTTCAAAATAATTTCAGATACGTGAGAAAAAGATGCTCCTTATATAACCAAAGTCTCTACAGTCTTTAATATAGCAGAGTAGCTGTCAGTGAGGCTTGAGTTAAAACTTTACACAGGTATGAGCAAACAAATGAATGGAGCTACTCCGACAAAAGAGTCACTGTTAGCACCTGGAAAACAAACAGAGGTACCAGGAGCTCATTTCACAGTCAAATAAGAGCGGTTAGGCAGCAGAGAGCAGGGCAAATTCTGACCATGCAGAGAACAAAAATAGCAAATATTAAAGTTGCATTGAAATAGAAGCAAGTTGAGCAATATGCCCCAGTATGCGTGTAGAAATAGACAGGATGACTAAGAGTTAAAACCGAACATCATTCTGATGCCAAATTGGGAGTGTTGTTTATTTACTCACAGATCAAGGAAGCTTGCAAGCTGAAGAGCACTAAAGGAAATCCCTTCTGCTGCATTCTTCATGCTCCAAATTCACTGGCCAGCTCAAATTTATTCCGTGTGGTTTTTGGACCCCATTGACTTTCATTGTATGGACGAAATAAAAAATATATTTTGTTTTCCACATAAGAAATGAGTCATACAGGTTTGGAAGAACATTATTTTTGGTCAAATATACTTTTTACGGAATCTGTTGTTTGCCAAAAAGGGTTTTACTTTCTTTCTTGGACAGGTTTGGCACAATTATATATGATAAAGAAAATATTATGGACGTTTCACTATATTTTAAATGCCTTTCCGTTCAGCTGTAATCACTACCTACTGCAAACGCTTCAGGCAGGTGTGTGTGTGTGTGTGAGTGCGAGTGCGAGTGTGAGTGTGCGACCAGATATCAGGTTTGTTCTATTTTGCCTTTATATGTTCACTATCAAAGTCAGATAGGGAAATGATCTGGCACACTGAATTTAAATACACTATATTCGCTTCCTCTTTTAATCTGTATAAATCAGTATGACTGAATTTTTTTTTTAATAATAATTTAATACTAGTAGTATTATGAGCTAATTATTTAAAGACCATTCAAAAGTTTGGGATCAGATTTAAAAAAAAAAAAAAACAGTAAAGACATTTATAATGTTACAATAGATTTCTATTTATCAAAGAAGCACGGTTTCCATAAAAACATTAAGCAGCACAAATGTTTTCAGCATTGATAATAATAAGAAATGTTTCTTGAGTAGCAAATCAGCATATTAGAATGATTTCTGAAGGATCTTGTGACACTGAAGACTGGAGGAACGATGCCGAAAATTCAGCTTTTGCCATCACAAAATCATACATTACAAATTAAATTTAGAAAATAGTTATTTTAAATTGTAATAATTTCACAATGATACTGTGTTTTTGATCAAATGAATGCAGCCAACATTTTACTGACCCCAAACTATTGAATGAAATGGTGTAGGTAGGACAACAAGCCTGCATATGACACAACTGGCATTGAACATGTAAAATCATCAACAAAATTACATATTTACAATTAGAAACATAACATTGCTTGAAATGATTACAATTCAGAACTGTAGTAGGATGTTAAAATAAAGCTGTTTGAATTTTTTTATTAGGATACAAATTTGAATCAAAACAAAAATGTAATTCATTTATATAAATTACAAATTGATAAATATTTTATGTAAAATTAGCTCGGGGAAACGACAGGCAAAACAGACCTTTTGAATATGTGAGGATGTTTGGTTTAGTGAAACAAAAATGCAAATAAGACCAATAATAAAATGTTATTTTAGAAAAACTGGGGAGAAAAAAATAAATAAAATGAGTGATTTGAAAAGTTGAGGCAAGACGTGGAGATTTCGGAATCGGAAAGTCCGTAGAAGTGCAAATGATTTCCTCTGTTTTCAGGAGGAGCGAGGAATGTCAGCGTCAGGTCAGAGATGCGGATACATTTGCATTTCTTTAATGGGACATGATGCAGTTTGTCTGTGAGGGTCTCCTCCGGGTCCTGTTCCGTCAGGCTGACTGACCTGTAGCATCCGCACAACTCTCAGCTGAATTATTCAATGCTTGGAAAGTATTGCTTTCACATGACTGGGATTTCTCATACACAAATGGCCAAAAGCACACATACAGATTGAGCAACACAAGTTATGACTTAAACATCATCATATGATTCATGCACAATGAAGTGTTTGTCCATGTGAATGCTTTAAGGAGACTCGAGCACTTGCATGTGTCCTTGATGAGCCGCAATAATATCTGGTGTTTTAGCTAACATTTGATCTAATGCTAATGGGCTAAACATAATCATTAAAATCATTAAAAACAATTGTATTGAATAATTTCGACACACAACAGTCTATCTGCTTACATTTAAGCTCAAAATAAACATTATAGGAAGGCACTGTAAAGTTCTACATTCATCTGAACCAAACAAATGAAGGTAAAGTGATTCTCAGTTAGAGCTTGTCGATGAATCCCTGAGCCTTGAAATCTACGAGCTAAACTGAATCTTTGGCCAGCTCAAAGCTTCCTTCCTTTACATTAATGGCTCATTTAGGACTGTGCTATTTAAATCCACACAAGCTGTTCCCAAATCAGTCACCAAGTGAAGAAAGTGCCTTGTTTTCTAATAAGGTTCTGAAGCCCCACCCTGGAGCGCCGAGGAAGAAAAGAATGAAGAGTTGAATGTGACGCAGAGCATGCTGGGACCTCTGTTTCCTGATGGGTCTGCCAGACAGTCTCCCCACCCACACCCTCATCACACATACAAGATCAGGTATGTCTAAGGAGCCGCTTTACACAGAACGCGTTTGAATAGAGTGCGGCAGTCAGGCTCCGGAAGTAAACACCCCATTCATTTTGAACGTTAACTTATAAACCATTAAAGGCAGACTTACTGTGAGCTATGAGGTGTTAGTCAATTTAAAATACCAGCCTGCATCATTTCAACTTATTTTTTAAGTAATCGTGTTCAAAGGTGGAATTACATACTCATTATTCTGCAAAGAAATCTCCACCAATCGGAGTCTCGACAAGTAAATTGGGCCAAAAACACTTTTGCAACTGCCAATCTTGAAGTCAGTCTTCCTTATAGGCTCTCAAACTACTTAAATATTTAATAATTAATGCAAAATATGTTGTTTCTATAGACACAATCAACATATTTATATCAGTAGTTTTATATTTAACTGGCGTTCGATTACTTAATTCGCAATGCTTCATGGGATTGTAGTTCTTTCCCTCAGTCGTTAATTGCCCTTTGTCTTGTCCTGATTTTCAAAAAATTTATTTGCTTCAAATCAAAGTTTGTAATGTTGCTAGTTGCTTTGGTTCATGACTTTTTAATAAATATTTTTTTTTTAATCCATTTGTGACTCTGGACCACAAAACCAGTCATAAGGGTCTTTTTTTTTTTATTGGTGTTTTATCCATCATCTGAAAGAAATAAAATAAGATGTTTGATTTCCATTGATGTATGCTTTGTTGGGACAGGACAATATTTGGCCGAACTACAAATATTTAAAAAATCTGGAATATGAAAAATATTGAGAAAATCGCCTTTAAAGTTGTCCAAATGAAGTCCTTAGCGATGCATATTACAAATAATAATAGATTTTTGATATCTTTACGTTAGGAAATGTAAAAAATATCTTCATGGAACATGATCTTTACTTAATATCCTAATGATTTTTGTTTTGGCATAAAAGAAAAATCGATCATTTTGACGGCTATTGCCACAAATATACCCGTGCAACTTATGACTGGTTTTGTGCTCCAGGGTCGCAACTGGGAAAAATACTAGGCGTTTTAAAGATGTCATGTCAAAGGAGGTTCAACTTTTAAAAGCGCGACCCTGCGTTCTTTTACATTCAGCTGTGCCTCGCGTTTTTTAAAAGCAAGAACGCATTATGTGTGAATGGCTCATATGATATTATAGATAACGTCACTAATTATACTAAAGGCCTGTCCTCGAGGACACCACACTCACAGAACAAATGCCTTGGGCTTAAAAAATATTAGTACTATTTATATACATATATATTCTCAGATAGTTTTTTTTAAATAATAAAAGGAAAAAACCTTCATTAACCAATATTAAGATTGTGTCGAAACACTAAAAACTACCCCTTTTCACTGAAATATATTTAAGTGTTTACTTCCTCTATATTGTTTTCTGCACTCCTGAGATACCATGAGATGGTATCAAACTGTTTAGTGGTCTTATGAATTATGAATCCCCCCCCCCCCCCTTAAAAACACACTCTCCGCTTAAAACCAAGTATTTGCTTAAATGCAAAAAAAACAAAAAAAAACCTTCAGTAGGGATCTCAATACAGTGTAAAACTTGATATTTTACTTGATCTTGTATTTCTCTAATTTCACAGATTAAGGCTGTTTCCTGCTCACCGTTCACTGAAAACCTATTACTCCAAACATTCAATAACATTCCCACCATTTCTATGCATTCCTGGGTGTAATTCAATTAAAATACCTCTATCCTCTCTGTATTTTCAGAGGAGTATACAGGGCTTCTTGTGAGCCACAGGCTGAGGACTGAGGAAGGCACGCACTGCGTCTGCAAACACGTCCTTGATGCCGTCCTGGCTGAGTGCCGAGCACTCCAGGTACTTGACGGCGTGGATTTGGCGAGCCAGAGCATGACCCTGCTGGTTCGAGATGGGCGCCTGGTTCTGCTCCTTTAGCTTCTTCATCACATCCGCGTCATTGCGAAGATCGCTCTTGGTGCCCACCAGCAGGATGGGCACGCTGGGACAGTGGTGCGTAACCTCCGGATGCCACTTGTGCTTGACGTTCTCATAGGACGGAGGGCTGGAGATGGAGAAGCAGATGATGAAGACGTTGGTCTGAGGGTAGGACAGTGTGCGAAGGCGGTCGTACTCCTCCTGGCCCGCTGTGTCCCACAGATTGAGGCTGATAGTGCGGCCGTCCACACTGACTTGAGAGCTATAGTTGTCGAACACGGTTGGAATGTACTCTTTGGGGAACGCCCCAGTCGTGTACGAGATGAGCAGGCAGGTTTTTCCCACTGCTCCATCTCCCACCACCACACACTTGATGCTCTGCATGATAGAAAGGTGACCACTCGACTTCAGCAGTCTGCAGAAAAAGAGACATCGCTCTATGTTAGAGGACAACATTTGACAACACTCTTTAGATGGAAAGAGTTGGTTCGATTAATAAATGAATGGATAAATAAACGGTTAGATGGATAGATGGCTTGGATGTTTGTAGGGTGACCAGACATCCCGTTTTTCTTGGGACAGTCCCGTATTTCAGCTCTATTTTTAGTGTCCTTGTCCCATATTTCTTCTTTCCTAAATTGTCTTTGCTAGGTGATCATATTAAAGCGAGAGGCAGTCTTCTGTCATGCGAGAATAGCCTCATCAAAGGCCATAGTATATTTTTGAGAACAAAATTACCATCCAATCACAATTCATTATCGATATTAGATTCGGGATATTAGAGAGCGCGGTGGAGATCAAGTCAGAGGTGAAGATGTCAAAGAAGCGTGTGTGTACATTTAACGAGGATCTTCAAAAAGAGTTTATCAAGTTTATTATGTGTAGTAAGTTGTGAAAAAAAAACAACTCAATGTGGAGAAGCGCTCTCTCAGACTGCACGCAATCCCGAATTCGGTTCTCTTTGCGCCTGAATGGTCGAATACAGACACTGAGACAGTTGTCAAAATGCCCATCATGTGGAGTATGTCACGTAAATACAGTCGGTTATGGCTTAAGTAGACATAAATAGCTCGGTGGAAACCGGATATGTGTCGGTATATTAGAATTCAGTCTTAAAGTGACAGCAGCCTAAAACACCTGTCTGTGTCATAATGTTAATCAAACAACAAAAGATGTTAAATAAATGTATTTGTGTTTAATAAACCTACTGTACCTGAAGAACTTGGTTTATTTAATTTGTAACTCTATTGTATTTGTCCTATTGTTTGAAATTTGCTTTGTTGTTTTTTATATAACAAAAATAAAATAACTCATCCCATATTCCACCATGAGAAATCTGGTCACCCTAATGTTATATCAATACCATATCGGTATCGGAATGTTCCTGTGTGCAGTGAGATACAGTGGCGGCTGGTCAATAGAGGGCGCTGGGGCGCCGCCCCCATCAAAATTCCAGAAATATACAGGTATACAAAAATGATATAAACATGAAATAAAAATAAAATAGTTTACTCATACGACGTGCCGGCTGTTAGTAAGAGCCTCAGCATTTGATAAAAACTGGCTTTGATCGGTTAACTATTTTATATGTTCTTCAATATGTTTCACGCGGTTTCATGGGCGATTGACGCCGGACAAATGGATGTCTATCTGAGTTCAAAACTCTACGGGCAGCATGTGACCTGAAGCTGGTCTCTAATTGGTTTCTTAAAGATCCTCCTCCTGGCGAATCAGAATTGGATGCGTGTTATTTTATCCAATCTGATTGGTTCTCGTCACCTGTCATTCAACTTTACGCTATTGGCCACTAAAGCGAAAGTGCGCGGGCGACACCGTCACTCCGACTCCGCCAAAACCTTGTTAGGATGATCACTTTCGTAGAGATGGCCGCAGTTAAACCAAATTCTTTCACAAGGCGTTCGTTGGAAGAAAAAAAAAGGATTAAGGCTTGTCATGAGAAACGTAAGTGGCTGGCTGGATGTGTTGTTAGCAATCCCCTTTATTGCTTTCCCTGTCTTTTATTTCAAAGTGTCGGTACTGAAGTTTTGTGGACAACAACGGAGGTAAGAGACCTCAAATATCTGACTGAAAAATGCAAACGTCATGACACTACTGAGATGACTGACTTTAATCAGAGAGTCATTGAGAAATTTGCTGGCCAGAAAGAAAGGAGAGCAAAATGTATGTTCAAGTAGTCAACATGCTAGACTGTTGTTGCTGTTTTCTTTTGTTTTTCCTTTCCTCATTCAATTATATGTGGGAAATGAATGTGTAAAAAGATACAAGTGAAGACACTGTTTTCTCTTTAATGCTTGAATTTAGGCAACATGCATCTTGATACTGTTTTGTATCTCTGATGTGTGTGTGTGTGTGTGTGTGTGTGTGTTCTAAAATGAAAGGAGCCCATTAATATAGAACGGTGATTAAACTGACTTGGAACTACCTGTGCATTTAACAGTTTTAATGCACCCTTTCCAGCCAATTTAATGCAACTCTCAAATCTCAAAATTAATATTAACATTTTTATACTGTACATTATAATGTTGTCGTGCCTAAAGGCCTGTTCACACCAATTCTTCCTCTGCTATTCACTGTCGCTTAGCCAAATAGTCTGTTTATGAGCAAAAAAAAAGTGTTTTATTTGTCATTTATTTAGGCAAAATGCTATAATATACATCTTAATATCAGCCATAATATGAAAATAATTATCTCCATATAGATTTCAGCCATAATTCAATTTTTAAAAAATTTAATATCAGTGCACCCCTAGATCTTTGATGGGCGAACATACACATTTCAAAAAGGTGAGGATGTCTGAATGGATCGGTGGAAAAAAGATTTACACTATGCAAAGAGAGGGACAAAGGAAAAAGGTTACGGGAACATCTAATTGTTTTTTTTTCATGCAAATGCACATCGTGTTGAGGTCATTTGGGCTTTTATGAAACAATGTTTTGAATATACAGTCGGCCTCCTCCAGTTCTTTCTACTTCCCCTTGCAGTTCTATTGATAAGCTGTGTATATTTGAACACAAAATTAATTTCCGCTTCTAAATGATGGGGTTATACGCATTCATGTCCTCAGATATTCACAAAAACTTTCTTTATCTTTCTTTTTACCCTGCATTTGTGTCATGGAAATATGACAAATTTGGGTCATGACTCAAAGGGCTTTCTGTAGGAAATATGACACGTAAAGTGACATTTTATACAACATGTACATGCTGGAAAACTTCAAAAGCAGGTGTGGTTAGGTTTCAGTTTATGCTGAAGATATTTGATGTGAGAACATGTTTATTCAACATTATGGAAATTCAGTGCAAGGTAATTGCTGTTTTTGTGGAAAAAGGAACTGGAAAGTAGATTTACTGACAAATTTTGCCCGTTACACTGGAGGCCAGAGTGAAGTGCTGTCAGCAAAGCACTTTCTAAAATCATTCAACAGCTGTTTTCATGTTATTTTCTGTTATTAATTAACATTTTTGTTTCATGATAAGCTGTTTCCTCAATAGTTTTATCATGACATGCAGGCCATCTTGCCTGTAGCAAATGTGAGAACGATTTGTGTTCTCGCACATCAAAAAGAAACTGAGAGCTGTGGAGTCACAACCCCAAAACTCTCAGTTCTCTCTTTCTCACTTATTCCAAGAGTCTGGCAGATGTTTGACCCCAGGAGAAAGGAGAGAGACGGACTCTGCCCAATCTCCAGAGACGCTCAGAGAGAGAAACATTCTGAGCACAGCCCACCTCTGCAAGGCGTTAGCCAATGTGGTTAGCGAACCAAAAGCTCAAAGAAACAGCCCTGACATCTCATTCTGGGTGGAGTCTGTCCTGTCACTTACAACACGTCGTTGTCATATCACAATACCCATGTTTAGCAGAAGAAGTGCTCAGTGATATACAAAATGGAGAAAATCAAGTGCAATAGAATCCTGCATCAATGTTGACATTCAGGAATAGCTGACTACATTTTAATATTCAACCATTGGAAAATCCCATAATGGTTGACCACTAATTTGAATATTGTCAATGGTGATTAAGGCCCTTGTTCAAGTATCGTGTGTGAGTTTATCGCGCTTTATCAATGAACCGAATGACGCAAATCATGTGTAAGCCAGCAGAGGAACAGGCGATCCTAATGGCTACTAGTTTTGCCAGCAAAAGGAGAACTTACACTAGATTGCAAAGTTTGCAGAAAGAAAACAAAACTAGAAGAGGTCAGTTACATTTATCCATCTGAATCTAGAATTCAGAGTCTTTCAACATAAACCCCAGTCAGTTGAGATAAAACTGAAACTGTTACTGTCAGATTAGGTTAGTCCTCTATATTTGCACACTTAAAGATGTGAAAATGGGAATATCATGGGAAATGTCACCACAATTTATGACAGAGCAAGTCATCTTTCCAGTGACTCACCGCAGGAAAGTGAGCCCTTCAAGATATTCAGCTGTTTTGTAATGGTATTTTCACATTAAGAAGTCGACAATGACGGCCTACAACTGCTTGTGGGTTGACGGATGAGTATGTAAGATCCTCTCACAGATGGACTATTATCTTTACTAACTAGAGTGACTGTGGTTGGTTAGTAAAATATGCAAGAGCAAAAATGACTTCTCTAATTGAAGCTGCTATATGGTTCTGAAATAAATAAATATCCCAACTTCTGCATGGCTCTGCTGGATTGCTTAAAATGAGGATGTTTCTCAGTTCCTCATTCCCTCTGGAAAACCCAACTGCCTTTTTTTCTTTTTCTCCACATTTGCATAATTACCCATTCATTCTCTATAATGTTGCAAAATGCACCACATTTTCACAGAAAAGTCTTTCTGAAGGTTTTTATAATGTACACTAAGAACAACATTTTTATAACCACTTTTCTTCCATCCATTTAATTTGTCACAGTAATTAGTCATGTGTTTTCAGAGTTTCAACTCATCAGTAATTTCATTTAAAGTGGTCATAAGTGCCATGAAATGCCTCATCGCTGCAGGTTATCTTTGGCATCATTGAATTTACTTAAAAAATCGAAGACAGAACCTTGAGTTTTAATATTAATGAGCGTATATTGAATTGATATTTATTTGTATACAACGGTACTCTATGGGAGTGGCCCCTATTCCTGCTCTCTGATTTAAAACACTGAAGACATTGGTTCATCGAGCCGCGGTCGAAAGCGAGAACAGGATATTTGCAAAATAACACGTTCGGAATTATAAATCTGTAGCTGCGTAATTGCTCTTTAATAAACGAAGTCAGAAATGAAACATAAAGATGTTGTCTCACAAGCCACGCTATATATCAACTAGTATATATGACTATTAAATAAACATGTCTTACCAAACATAGCCTATCAGATGCTCTTGAGGACCGTAATCCCGCTGCTGTGGAAGTTAGTTGTTGAGGTCTGTAGGACGTGAGTGTGTTCACCCCTTAGAGAGGAAGTAATGGCTTAACGGCATATTTGAGGAAGTTTACTGAAGTAAATGTGGCTATGACAATGTTTAAGAGGGCGTAACAGTCTGTCTACACTGCAAGCGCGCGCGCGCTCCCACTTTAAACCAACCAGCTCGCTCGCGTGCACTGTCAACTCCGTTGATTATAATGTTCTGATTCTAAGGGAAATCCCGTATCATCACAGCCTCAAACTCATGCTGAAACTACCTGACCTAAGGAGGAGCCGTGAAAATATCGACTTGAATCATACACAGAGCCGTGGGTGTTGCTCACCCGAGCAAAAAAAAGGGAAAAAATAAGAAAAAAACTCCACATTGTATAAAAATTACCACCAAATCTGTTATTGTTACTAATGTAAATTAATTGTTTACCCAAAAATGAACATTTCCGTTTTAATTTATTCACCCAAGTCGTTACAAACACGTATGATTTTTTTATTTTGTGGAGAACAAAAAAATAGAAGTTTTGAATAATGTTCAGGCTGCTCTCTTCCACTATCAAAGTGGATGGAGACTGTAATGCAACACTCCTAACAATAAAGGTTCGTTATTGGCATCAATGGTTCCATGAAGAACCTTTAACATCAACCGAACCTTACATTCCACAAAAGGTTCTTTATTAGTGGGAAAAGGTTCTTTAGATTTTAAAATTCTTCTTTACACAGAGACATTTTTTTTTTCTTTTAAGAACAGTTCACTGTAAGGTTTACTGGGAAAAACAAAATGGTTCTTCAAGCTGTAAAAACAGCCTTTTGGAACATTTGTTTTTAAGAAGTTGAAGTTCCAAAAAGAATAAAAACCACTAGCCTATATAAAAAAAAACACTTTCCTTTGACGTTGTATTTAGGCCTGTTGTTTGGAACAATGACTTTATCATTGCATGAAAAGGGTTTGAATAGGCTTTGAAAAGCACTCTGCTATAAATTTCTCTTCTTTTGTGTTACACAAAAAAGATGTCTTACAGGTTAAGCCATGAGGATGAGTAAGTAATGACAGAATTTTAATTGCAGTTATAATATCCTTTAATAGCTCTCATTCAGTCGGAAGGCTTTTAGAATTCCTTTTAGGATAATTTTGTTATAGATAGATAGATAGATAGATAGATAGATAGATAGATAGATAGATAGATAGATAGATAGATAGATAGATAGATAGATAGATAGATAGATAGATAGATAGATAGATAGATAGATAGATAGATAGATAGATAGATAGATAGATAGATAGATAGATAGATAGATAGATAGATAGATAGATAGATAGATAGATAGATAGATAGATAGATAGATAGATAGATAGATAGATAGATAGATAGATAGATAGATAGATATTTTAACACATCAAACTGAGGTTAAAGTATTGGTAAACAAGAAAACTGGGAGTGGTTTCTTCATTTTTAGTTGCATGCTTGAGTGTATCACACCACTAGATGGCTGTGCCTTTCTGCTTTTTGAAACCACTAGACCAAACCTCAAAACCTGACAATATATCCCAAGAAACTATTTGCTTTACCATTAGACATCCTCCAAAAGCAACACCAAACGGATTCTTAACACCGGTTTGGATAACTCAGAAAATACGACTTTGAAACAATGTAATGAATCTCGAAATGTGATTTATATCCGGGACAGTGTCTTACATTTGGAGGACAACTCTTCATTTTGGACGTTTTGTTCGAAGCGCTTATTGATGGACAAATATTTGTGACAATATTTTATATTGTTGACAGGGTGGGCGTGTTATTGCGCAGGCTACGAGGAAGAGATGTGGAAAATGAATGTCTAACATCTTTGAAGTGTTTTTTAAACTTATTGGACCATTAACATTTTCTCATCTGAGTTAAAACAATCCTACAAATATCGGTTAGGCTACCTAATGGATCTCAGTCAGATCAAGCGCAACTTTTACATCTGATTTGTCACAAGCGACTTCTGCAGTTTCCAACCTTTGGATTTTGACAGGTAATCTGACATTTTTAAAACAATAACACGATGAGTGTGCATTTGCATCATGCGGACAACTTTGAAATAGCTGTTACTTTTGCTTGTTTCATATGCCATCTGATATGAGCCAAGCGGCAAAATACACAAAGGCGGAACTTGATCGTATCACCAGAGGAGCTATTTTTTGTTGTGAATTTGAGGATTCTTTGTCAAAAGTTATATATAGCTATCAAAACTAATGTGTTATCGACATGCCACGCTTCACCATAACTAAAAAGTGCATCTACAATCGGAGGCTTTTCCATACAGGACACTCCAACTAACAGCCATATGGCAACATACGTTAACATTTAAGCGAACAAGTTTCGTTACTCGTACTTATACTAGTTTGGTAAGCTAGTATGTATTACTTAGTTACTTGTTGTAAATATTCAAAAAGGTAGTATCTAATCCAACTTTACTGCTTCACTAGGACTAATGTAGTAGGCCTATGTGTTAGTACTATTGTCATTACATTTGACAACTATAAGAATTGTAACTACTGTAATAAGAAATTTCGGTAACACTTTATTTTACAGCGTCCTTGTTACACTTTACATGTAGTTAGATACTATAGTAGCCTAATGCAACTTACATACCATGCCCTAATCCTAACACTAAAGTAAGTACATGTAGGTAATTATTATTGCTCAGTACTTAAATGTATAATTACACCGTGACACGGACACCTTAAAATCGAGGGTTACTTTATTTTAAAGTGTCATTGTTACAGTGTAATTATACAGGCTATATAAGTACTGAGTAATATTATTTAACAACATGTACTTTCTATAGTGTTAGGGTAGGATTTGGGTTTGGTTGAGGGTTAGTTGCATGCAATTAAGCATAATTTATTGTTAATACTATGTTAAGTACATGTAACATAGGTAACAAGGACACTGTAAAATAAAGTGTTTCCAAATCAAGTGTAACCGAAATTTTACTAGTAATAACTGGGACACACAAAAATATATAGCCTACTATATGTACAAGTAAACCTGGAATAGGCACCGGCAATATTTGAAATACAGTTAGGCCTGCTTGTCACTAAAAGTAATTAGTAGCAAAAGAGTAATGTTTGTGACTAATTGAGTCACTATTTGAAGCACTAGCACTTAATAGTTATTAAAATAAATACTAACCTCAAAATAGGTGTGAAAAGGTAATGTTAAAAACGACTAGCTGTAATACCCAACATTAATTTTTATGTCAGAATATTTCATAATGTGTTCCTGAATGGCAGATTAGTACTGTTCTTTTAAATGCTCTCTCTCTCTCTGTTTTAAGTTTAGCATGGATCTATTGAGATTTGCCAGACGCTGGGTGTACATTGCATGGCTTGGTTTCTTATGGAGTAGTGCAGCAGATCAGCACAGCCTGACAGACCACCTACAGTCTGCCAATGGTTTATCCGGTAGGTAATCATCATTCAGTTGAATCACTCAGCGTTATTTCGCATGTTTTATGTGTCCGTATAGTGTGCATTTTATGTGTTACGTAATACCAATGGAACACAGTGTTTGTTGTATAGAGAGATGTCCCACTCTGAGAAATGGTGCATGATACACAGTTCTTACGTGTGCTGCTAGATAAGATATAGTGCTTCCCTTGTTTAATCAGAGCCTCATGGGAGATGATGATGTCAAAATAATCATTCACAACCCATATGCTGTATTTACATGTGCTGGACAAGAACTGAAAGAATTGACATGACTGAAATATATGTCGGGATGGAGGTTTAGTTTAGCAAATGCACAGAGCGACATAAATGCCTCCCATGAGACAAGACTGCTGGTGTATGTCACCCTCGTAAGTTTTGGTGTCCATCAAAGTCTCCTCTTGTGCTTTGACATTAATGTTCATTAATGTTTCCACTTAACAGAGTGATGCTCATCATGTGAAGCACTTGCACCATGGTTATAATCCACACCTCAGACCTGGTGAAAAGATTAGAAAAAGGAACACTCTTATATATTCAACAGTGGTATTCTTTGGCAATTATTTAATCATCAGGAGACTGGACATGAGAATAATCGCTCAGAAAAGACGAATAAACCGCAAACATCCTTTAGCGTTCTGAAAACTGTAAATCCAGCTGCCATTCTGGTGTGCAGTACACCTTTGGGGTGAATTTTTAATAGTCAGTTGAGTAAAGTGAGTTTTCCTTTAGTTCTACTCTGTCTGTTCTCTGCTGAGGCTTTCTGTTACTATTTCTGTTATTCTAGTTATTAGATTACCGTGAGCCACTTGGATAAATGCTGTAATCAAGCTGCCTTTAAAGTGGCAGCAGAGGTCATCCATCCATTTTCCCAGGCCCTCTGCCTGACTGGGGTTAATTCTAATTGGGCCTCTCTACATCTTTAAGGTGGATCTCTTTGTACTGTATGCATCTGGAAATTGTACTTATTAGGTCCAGGGTTTGGTTGACTTTATCCAACTGTTTTAGAGAAGGACTTAGCATCTCAGTGCCTGGTGGAATGTATTCCCCAGAACATTTCTCCTTTTATAGGAAATGCTGGGAATAATTTGATATTCAGTGTTATTCTCCCTTTGAGGTTGAATTGTAAAGTGGACCACTATGGAGATTGTTTTATTGGAATTTGATTTTCCAAGTTCAAAACAAGTTATGATTCATGTTTATAACCATGTTTAGGCATAATGTTGATTACCACAAAATTATTTTGCCTCAACTCTTCTATAGACATATTTCACAGAATGTGATGACGCGTTTTAACGGGCATCATTATTGTAAATCCTGCAATGTTTTTAGTATTTCATTTTTATTTTATTTTATTATGTACATTTATAACACTAATACTTTGTATTATATTACTTTTGCATCAAATTACAAAAAAAAAAAGTTTTTCTTTTGCTATTTAAACAAAAGGGGACACAAAAATATATTTAATGTATACTCTCATTCACCACTATAAAAGTTAACCTAATTATGACGACTTCCGCTCTGAGAAACCCAGAAACGTGAAAAGGGTATATTCTTAAAAAAAAAAAAAAATAGCCAAAAATTGAGGTTACAATGAGGCACACAATGGAAGGGAATGGGGCCATTTTTTTGAGGATTTAAAAATATACATTTGTATATACAAAATTTAATTTTTTTTTCAGCACCTACATTAAATGTTGAGCTGTAAAGCTATTTAAATCATTTTAGGTGTTATATTGACATGCTCAAAATTGGATAAAACTTTAAGCAATTTTTCACACTAAAATTTTAATTAGGGTTGCACTGAAATTTCAGCCGGCGAAAATTATCAGCCGAAAATGGCTTTCATTTTTTTGGCTATGCTCTGCTCACATGCTCTGATTATAATAGCTTTGTACTAGGACTATACATTGTTTGTATAATTGGTCAAAAATAGGGCTGCACGATTTGAGGAAAATATCTAATTGCGATCATTCTGGATAAAATTTCGATTTAAAATGCGATTATTATTATTATTATTTTTTTATTTTTACAAATTTAAAGTGTGTATATAACATTTCGTGTTTATATATTAATATGACTAATAATAATTATTATGATTATTATTGTTGCTAAATAAAAATAAGAAATATTGCTATTACAATAACATTCATTATTAAAAAAAATGTAATGCATTTAAGAATAAATATAACAGTATAATAATAATATTGATATTTTACAGAAAACAAAAAAATTATGGGTTAACTGTTAATATGCAGACAGCCTATGACTAAAAATCATTAGAAAGGTCTAAGAATTTATTGTAAATAAATAAAAAAGATATAAAAATATTATTATATAAATATGTGCTTTTTATCTGTGGTGTCTATGTCTTTAATATGAAATATGAGCCTCTTATGCATCCACTGTGGGGATTAAAACTCCTGTACATTGAAGAAAAAACATATGGATTGTCATATACATTTATTTAGAAGTATTATTTTTCTTATTTTCTACCCAAAAGTTTCACTGGAGGCCAGAGGGTGCCCTCGAGCAGAAACTCCCCATTTGCTTCAGAGAAGTAATGATTCGTTTTCAAGAAATCCCTATGGGAAATCCCTAATGTGAAGCTAGCGCTGTATGCTGAATAAAACGAAGATAGAAACGCTTTGACTGATTAAACATGAAGATACTTCTGCAACAAGATATGGTGTATTTGAGTTCTTCAAACTTTCTCGGGTATTTTCATAGTTAAAACCCGTTATTAAACGTTGTATTTTGTTGGACAACAGGTTTATGAACGCTTCGCATTACTAGTTTGTGAAGATGTTTGACACATGTTGCTTTTTCAAGCGCACGCTATAATAAGCGACTCAAACTCGCAGTGCTTTCAGAGATTGAGCAGCGTTTACTCCTGATCACAGAGCCATTCTTCACTGACACACTTGGCATCTATTTATTTAGTTATAATCGCAGCCTTTGCGCTTTCATAAGCCAAATCGCCATTGCGGTTCGATTTCGATTAATCGTGCAGCCCTAGTCATAAAAGCCTTTATTGGACTAACAAGGAAGTTTTCAGTTCTGAAACTTACAGGGTATTCTTATAGTAGGATGACTTCTTATATGTCAAAAGTCAGTTCATAACCCCTTTAATAAAGTAGTCAAGATAAAGGTTTTCATATTATTAATGCAAAATATTCCTTTAAATAGATAAATCTATTTTAACTACAATATTTCAGCATTACCATTATAAAGTTATTATAGTTATATTATTTCTTCCAATGCTATGCATAAGCGCTCAAACCTCTTGTGTACATTGTGTAAATTAGTTTTACCCATTTGATCCTGACCCGTGTATGACTTCCTGCAGCTGGATGTTTTTTACAACAGCTCTATAAATCCTCAAGGCTCTGCAAACACTGACGTCCTCTCAGATCTTCTTTAAGGTCCGGTGAAGCAGACCAAACTAATTAAGGGAAAGTTCACAAAAATGAACTTCTGTCATCATTTACTCACCTTATGCCATTACGAACCCATTCGACTTTAAATTATACTTCTGGTAAAACGCAATAAAACAAAATTAGGACCAAAATAATGCATGTTTTTTTAAATCATATTCTGTATTATCACAATAGTTTATGATAACTTGGAACTTTGGGGTGGTTTTAAAACTTTGACCCTATTGGCTTTCCATAGTTGAATGCTCGTTGTAGACTGAAGTTTAATGTCATTGACTGAGCGGTTGTGTTTGTTTAGAAGTTAGTAGGTTGTTATAGTGTTTGCCTCTTAGACAAAAATAGTTTCTGGATTTGCTCAAATATAACGATGAGTCCACTTGAGGCAAGTTGAAGTGAGAACCCAAGTGCCGTTTAATTATAAATACTTAACTTGAACCATGAACAGACTTGAACCATAAGAGATACTAACCAACAGTGGGTTACACATAACAAAGCTAGACCAGGGAACATGGCAAACATGAGTGCTTAAATACACATGGACTAATGACTTAACAAGACACACCTGAAACAATCAAGAAAATGAACCAATGACAACATGACACAAGAGACTAGGGAAGCACATGAACTGATCACCTGAGGGCACTATCACATGACAAACCAGGAAACATGACGGATTGAACTCAAACAGAAAACATGAACGTGAAACAAAACATAGACACTGGACATTACACCAAATTTGTGAGGTTCATGACAACATGGTTTTGCAACATCTGCAAATAGCCAGGCTTGTGTCTTAAAGTTGGCCCAGATTCAGATACAGGAAATACTTCAGAAATTCACCTTTTGTGTTCCACAGAAGAGTTTGGTGATAACAGAAATGATAACAGAACCGTATGTGTATATGGCTATGCCAGACAAACATTAACGCAGAAATACCCAGTTCTTATGATCTGAAATTCGCTTCAACACATTGCATCTTCACAAAAGCAGTACTGATGATGCTAAATGACAGTAAACACACAAAGATGATATCTTAAGTGAATGCATCCAGGGAATTCCAGGATAATATATGAGCCTCTACTTTGTTGTTTATCTCATGTCACATGCCTTTTTCTCAGTTAAACCAATGGCAAAATCTGCCTGTTGTGCAGCTAATTTTTGTTTTATGTGCCCTTAACTATATCAGGTGAGGTTGAATTGTATATGTAACCACTTGATCTGGATCAGGTGAGCTTAGTTAAATTAGCAAGCTAAACTGGATGTGGTGTCAATGTTTGCAAATGGTTCTGTCATGACGTTTCTAAATAAGGCAGAAACCCACTGAGTGCAAATATGTGTTTGTGTGATGACAAGGCTTTTTGAAGAGTCGCGGTTATGGCCTGTTTGTTGAGTGTCTTGTTTTTGTACTGACACTGTTTCACCTTTTTGCAGGCTGTGAAATGGGGACAAAAATAGCAGTGTAGATCTTACAACTTTAAACATTTCTTTGTGTTAAAACAGATTTGCCTGTAAGAGCAAAGTCCACTCATGGACTAGTAACATAAGCGTTTTAATCACATCCATCCTTAGTAGTGCAATCTCAGATGACCCTGGATTAAAAAAAAAAACTTGGAATCTAATTACAGTGACGACTGATTTCTTATGAAGTTTTTTAATTCTGTGAGGCATAGGTTAAGTCCAGGACACTTTTTCCCACTGCCATATTACAGTAGTATCCACAATACCTCAGCAGCTGTCCTGTGTATCCAAAAATAGTTTAAAAGTCACTCTATTGCTCATACGTGGCTGTGTTAGCATCGCCCTCAGACTGAACTCTCCTGTGACAATGGGCTCAAACATTGGGCCTTTACAAAGGCGCCGCTGTAAGCCTTTGTTTTTAGCTATACATTGCTAAGTGATCAATTTCTCAG
The DNA here is from genome assembly GCF_949357685.1 of Gobio gobio. NCBI lineage: Eukaryota > Metazoa > Chordata > Actinopteri > Cypriniformes > Gobionidae > Gobio > Gobio gobio. The sequence goes on from NC_137107.1 coordinate 23,393,716, forward strand.
CCTTGCTTAATTTCCATACTCTAAAGACTAGTACATTTAGCGTTTTTGCTGTGAAATAACAGTGGCCGTTTACCATGTAAGAGTGGATGATGCATAAATTTCACTGAAGGGACTGAATCTCAAAGTCATTTTCATCACAAAGTCATTTGCGTTTGAATAGGCCTTTTGTTGTCTCACTCTCAGGCATTTATGTGCTCTTGAGGAAGGCTTTTAACTTGCCTTTTTGTTCAATTAATAGATACAAGATTCCAACTTATTTTTTGTCTGCAATTGTATGCACTTAAAATGAGCAAGTTTACCCAGAATGCATAGCAGTGGGATGGTGTATATTAGCTTTGTTCCAAAATACACTAAACTCCCTGCAATTAATTTCAGTACCATTTGTCCATAACATTTTACTTAGCTAACAGTTTGATAGAGTGCAACTGTCAGATTATGTAAATTCATTCATTTTTTCTACTTATTTTTTTAAATAATCGCATTGAACAGTCGAATTCTAGGTGAAAATCTCATGAGAGAAAAAAAAATTATTCACCAATCAGAGAGTGGAAACAAGAAAATCATGTCAGAAGAACTCTTTAGCACCCGCCTACTCGCATGAATCACTGCGAATGATGTATTAGAGTCAGGGACTGTCCCAACATCCACTCTTGAGGTCTTTAGACTTGACCACTTGTCTACTCACATGACTTATTTCCTGTATTCGTCCAAGTGTTCATCCCGATGGGACACACTTACACCATAGTGTTGTAAAAATGTTATTTATATCCTCCTGGGACCCAGGAATATTTTTTTTTCCACTGTAGTGGACATTATATTTTAGTGAATTTCTCTGACATCATACAGTTTTAAGTCTGGATGTCCTGTAAAGAGCACATTCGGGGCTTTGCAGAAATACCAAATGTTTGGAGGTTTCACCAGGACAACAACTTCTTCTTAGTCTTTAAAAATGGCTGACATTGATGTTTAACACTCTTATGGAAATGTATTTATTTAATTATAATTTAAATCTGATTAATTTTCTAATAGTTTGTTATAAATCAACTTCTCAGGAAAATGTAATGGGGTTTCTAATCGAAATATGACTTTCTGTTACAAAACAGGACATTGATTTCATAAATGTCCACTGTAGTGGACGCCAGGACTTAAATGTGTTTAAAGATGTTTATCAGGCATTTTGATATTATTATGAAAATGTTGCCAATTATTACTCCCATTATCACACTTCTTTTTTCATTACATGTTGCACCAAGAACACATTAATATGCAAATTAGATGCAGTGTATAGATGCATTGTATTGAATGGGAAAATCCAAGTATGGCCATTTTACCCACATATTGCATAAAGTAAAATGGTATATCAATGCATTTCGTTATATCTTTCATAACATAGTTCAGAATCATCTTTAAACAAAGTTTGGTTAAAAAAATCCTGAAACCTAAAATTTGATTGGTAAATTAAAAATTGTTTTTGACTATACATGCAATTTCATGTCATTTTATTTTTTAAACAACTGAGTCCTGGTGTCAACTACAGAGGACATATCATATATGAATGAAATAGAATTTTTCAAAAATGTTTTTTTTCTTCCCATTTGTTTCTTATGCTCTAAACAATGTAATGACATGAAAACAACTTTTTTTTCTGGGTCCCAGGAGAATATTTACACGTTTATTTTCAGTAGTGTGCACTTTCAAATAAACTTGTTAAGTAGTCTCTAAGATGCATATTAATTGTGGCACTTAAGCGATAAAAAGCATTTGCAATGTTTCACAGAATGCAGTAATTATTATATGTGCAACACTTTACATTGTACTACCAAATTATATGTCACATCTAATTAATTTAACTTCCTCAACATTGTGCAATTTCAGGGTATGTGAGTTCCTGAACATGATGAATGATGGGATATGGGAAGCAGTATTAGAGATTAGAGTGCGTTACGGGAGGTTTGGCATTTTCCAGACCTGGGACAGTCTTGCACACTTGAGTTATGTTTAGTTTCATTGCGTTTTTTCCTGTCTTTTGGTTTCCTGTGTATCCTTTCAGTTTAGTGTTCTCCTCACCCTTGTTAGTTTCCTTGGTTTCTCATGAGGTAATCATTACTTTCACCTGTTGTCTAATTAGTTACCTTGTTTTCTGTGTGTATAAGTAAGTACTCCCTGGTTTGTTCAGTTCTTTGTCTGTGATCATGAAAAGAGTGTATGTTTCTCCTGAGATTCTCCAACATATTTCTTTTGTTGGATTAAAGACGATTTAGACTGAACTCTGATGTTCTTCGTTTTGGCTTACTACCACATGTTACAGAATCACTGACCCTCAAAAAAAAAAAAAATGAGTAAAAATATGGACTGTCTTGTGCAAGATGGACAAATGCTGCTTGGAGGAATATGTGAAGGGCCATAACTTTACAATGAGGTGCAGTGGGACGATGAGACCCTAAAATAGCTCTTCTGGTGCAGGATGGACGATTTCCTCGGCCAGTTGCTGCTGTTGGGGGAGGATCTCCATCCTGAGCTGAGTTCGTGGATTACACCTTGTGGAAATGCGGATCCTCCCTCACTGTGGGAGTCGTCGAGAAAGACGTTATCATCTTTTCCGACTCCCACGCACACATTCGCGCTACAATGTTCTGTTCATTCTGTTCTAGTATACATCATTCACAATTCTTCATGAGATTGTAGTTCTTTCCTTCTTTAAGGCCATTTAGTACACAATATTGTGCCTTTGTTCTTTTTTTGCTTCAAATCAAAGTTTGCAATGCTGTGATTCACCTTCTAGCTGTTTGGTGTGGTTATAGTTTATAACTTTCCGCTGAAAAAAAGGGGACGTGCACCTTTTCACTCTATTAGCATGAAAAGTACACATATATTAAGTAAAATTATACATTACATGGATGCATGGCTAGATTCCTTTAAACTATGCCTCTGTATTCAGCCTGTTTTGTAACAGCAATTGTGCAGTTTAAGTGGACTTGCTGTCTCAAATCTCATTGTTTTCTCTCCTCAGAACTGTGTGGTATTGATAAGCTACTTTGCCAAGATGAAAATGCACTGCTAAGTTTTGAGGCCATCCGCAGCATTCATAAAGACATGGACGATGATGCAGACGGCAGCGTGGACGTGACAGAAACTGATGGGGTGAGGGCTGCAGCATTGTGGTTTCGTGGTCTGCTGTGTTGAGAATTGATGTTGCAGAACTGTGAATGGTGCATAATGTACAAACAAGTGCTAAGTTTGCTTACTTGAAAGGACACAGTAGCTTTTGCCTTGCTCACTGGAGACAGATTACTGTCAAGCTGCTTTGAAATATCTATTGTGAAAAGTGCTTTACAAATAAACATAATCTTGACTTGACAGTGCAATAGAGCAGTGTATTGATGTACAACAAGTTAAACATGTTGTTATAGACCTTTTTCATCTGTAATAGCATTCAACTGTAACAAAAAAATGACATATTTCACATCTACTGTATATACATATACAGTATACTGTATATGTATATACAGTAGATGTGAAATATGTCATTTTTTTGCGAGATTATCAAAGATGCAAACAAAAACGCTGAAATCTGCTTTGGATGGACATAACATTTCTTCATGTATTCAGAGGGTGATTAACCATGACTAGGCGATTCCTTTTTCATGTGAATGCCACATCTGAGCACTGAGTAAACAGCATTACTGCTGACCGACCGCAGCCTGACCAAGGCCATATAGACATTCCTGTGGGTTATTGTGAGGCGATTGAACCCGTGAAAATGTTAGCATTTACACACTGTAGGTTGTCTGATGCTCTACAGTTAAACTACTGGATTACAAAGTATTACAATTTGGATATGCCAAATAAACTGTTTACTGTGGCTTTACATCTAAACTCTTGCCAATTGTTGAATTAAGCAAATAGACAGTGCTGTAAAATGAAACTCCTCCTAGAAACTCAAATAATCAAGCCTAGTCGAGCTTGTGATTGGAAATCCTCCAATTGTTTAATTTTAGATTCAATTTTCATAGTGCTGGATTTTCATTTCATTAAATTTCCTCCTCTAAATATAGTTATGCCTATTTCATTTTACAATCCTAACTATGCATGTTTATATGATTATACACCTGCTGCATGTGACCCTATCAGAAAATGATAAGAGTTAAGAACCACTGCACCAGATGCTAAACTCCAGTCTTTGTTTCCTCAAACAGTTTCTAAGGGAAGACTTAAAGTACCATGACCCTAAGGGAAAACACAACCGCTTCCATAGAGCAGATCTGCTGATCACAGTGGAGGACATGTGGAACTCCTGGAAGGCCTCTGCAGGTTTTCACAGTTTATTTTAATTTGATACAAATTATTCAACACTGAGAAGCAGTCAACCATTTTAGAGTAATTTCAAAGTCATTCCTGTTAGCCACATCATAAACTTGAATGCATGTAGACCTGTAAGTATTATGGAAGTGGAACTGAAAACACGAGCCTTTCAAAGTATACTTCGTTGGCCGTGAGTGCTGAAAGATGTCAAGTGGACTTTGTTTTCAAGCACTCAAGTCACTCGTACATGTGCACGGACACAAACATTGGGCTGCACATGGACATTGTGCGTGGATGTCCTCCAAAAATTATGTCACACAGACAGTGCACAGACATTCGTCCGAAGTATACTTTGGGCTTAAGCTTCCATCATTTAGAATGTCGGATCTTTCATGTTTATGTTCTCAGTGTCCTCTGGCACCATAAACCACTAGCATCACTCCTGTGTTTTTTTGTCTATAGTGTATAACTGGACAGTAGAGGAAGCAGAGCAGTGGCTCATCCTCTGTGTGGAGTTACCTCAGTATGTCGATTCCTTCAGGAAGAACGACATCAGTGGCAAAGCTTTGCCTAGGTAAGAAAGCTTATAATTGGCATCTCGATTGCCTTATAGGGTTAGTTCACCCAAAAATGAAAATTCTGTCATTAATTAATCATCCTCATGTTGTTCCAAACCCGTAAGACCTTCGTTCATCTTCTGAATACAAATTAAGATATTTTTGATGAAATCCGAGAGCTCTCTGACCCCTCAATAAACAGCTATTTAATTAACTCTTTCAAGGTCCAGAAAGGTTAAAATAGTCCATGTGAATCCAGTGGTTCATGAAGCAAAGAGAATACTTTTTGTGCGCAAAAAACGAACAAAAATAACAACTTTATTCAACAATTTCTTCTAGCCTGTGTCAGACTCTTACGCTGTTGATGCAGTGTAAACAGCACAGCACTTCCAGAACGCCGGCTTAATGACAGTAATTAATGACAGAATTTTCATTTTTGAGTGAACTAACCCTTTAATGTGTATTAAAAAAAATTCAGCTATTGGACTGAAATGAATTCACTGATCAAGGTCGTTGATTCACATACTGACTCTGTGTCTGTTCCATTCACAGACTTGCAGTGAAAAATGCCACCCTTCTTCTGTCTGTGCTGAAAATACCAGACCGCACTCATGCACAGAAACTGCAGCTGAAGGCTCTGGACACAGTGCTTTTTGGACCTCCATGTGAGTAGCACTCTGTACTAAGACTGGGCTTATTGAATAGCCACAATACATTTGTGGTTATATATTATACGTAAATTGTCTCATGACTTTTGAGTTTGAGATGTTTCAAAAGTCTGTCAATGTTTCAATGTTGGCGAGAGCTGGTAAGATCGTGAATCTTTCGTGAAGATTCTGTGAATCAGTTAAAATGTCCATAAGAATTAATCAGTTTTGATTAATTAGCAAGCGTTGGTAAGTTTGATTCATTTCTGTGAATCTGTTAAAAATGTCCATATGAATTCATCAGTTCTGATTAATTAGCAAGCGTTGGAAAGTTTGATTCATTTCTGTGAATCAGTTCAACCTGTCCACTTAGCTTAAGTGAAGTTATTAAACGTAATATCGGGAGGAGTACGCCCATCTAATCTTCCAATTAATACCAAGGTATAAAACCAGCTGTTTACCTCTTCCCATTTTTAGTTCCTGCAACATCCCTCCTCCTCCCCTGCTCCTCCTTTTGTACAATTTTGCCGGTTATAGGGGGGCAATCGGAGCTCGGGTAGAATATCCTCTCCGAGCCCCTCTATAGCAGACAGCAAGCCAAATCTGTTTACCACTTTCACTAAGATTATATGGGCACACAAACTCGTGAATTCTTATTCACTGGCAGGAGTTGGTAAGATCGATTTCTGTGAATCAGTTCAAACTGTCGCTTTGAATTAATTAATTCTGATTCAAGAGAAAAGGTTGTGTTTGACTTCATGCAGCACTGCACAGACCAATCAGCATCTGACTTGAAGCAGTGCATGCCGGTTAATAATTTTGTACACTGTTTTCATGTGTGTCTCTTTAAATGCAAATGAGCTGCTGCTCCCTGCCCCCTTTTCAGAATAGGACGGAGCCTTTACAGCTTGCACTAGTTTGGATAAACAACTACAACAACTGCAGTGTGTGGAGAACCTCACACAGCGAGTAGAATTCGCAAAGATGGATCAGTACTAACTGTTTGACCAACTTCATTTTCAGAACATGTAAGTACCGCACGTTATATTTTGTGAATGTTGCAAAGCGCCTTTGTGAATGTGCTGGTTAGGACGCTATATGGCGGCTACCCTTACGAAAATGAACCATGGTTATTATAGTTAAACCATGGTAACCACAAATTAACCATGGCTTTACTACTCTAACCATAGTTTAACCATGGTATTTGTGTTAAAACTGTGGTTATATAAGTGGTAATCAATTAGCCAAAAAAACATGGTTTCTACACTTTTACTATAATAAAACCACGGTTCATTTTCGTAAGGGTAAAGTTATACAGTTCTCTCTGTATTCACAGAGATCAGAGCTGTGTCATTAGTTTTATTTTTAAGAAGTAATAAGCATTTTCGGGTTAAAAATATCAAGCTCTGGTTTCAGACAATGGTAGCTTTAGCCACATTAGCACATTCAGAAAGGTGATTTGCAAACACACACATTATAAAGTGCAGTACTTTAATGTTCTGGATATGAAGTTGGATCACGAAGAGTTGGATTTGATCCATCTTTGAGAAGCAACTTTTGTGCAAATCCTGCATTTACTGACCCTTGTTTGCAAAGCAGTCCAGTGAACAATGATTCACACAAACATATACGAATTGAAAGGATAATTAATTTCTTGGGCACATTTCCTTCACAAATGAAATAAATCGGCTACATCCTCCGTGGCTCAGATCGTAGTCCCTTGATTTCTGTAGAAGAAAATATCTCCCTTTGCATTGAACTTTGAGCATCATAACTTTGCAGATGTTGTTTATGCTCAAACAGCAACATTACACTCTAACTAAAGTTAAAAAAGTGAAATCATAATCAAGGACCCCTTTAAATAGTATAAGCTTATGTTGAACTTTATTCTTGTACATATGGTGCTGTATTTAAGCAGTATATGAAACGTTTTTCTGTTGCTTCATGAAAACGTCTGAAACATCTGTGTATTTGACTATATTGAAAATATTGAATCTAATTCACTTCGTCTGTGATGAAGTACGCAAACATCACACGAGTGTCACTACGTGAAGCAGAAAGTGTCCAAATTGATGGCTCTGTTTTCCATTTCCCCCCAACTGCAAGCGGCAAATCTGCGCCGATATGTCTGCGCAGCACCTATGAAGTCAAACACACCTTTAGTAAGTTTATGTGAATAAGTTCAAACTGTCCATTTGACTGAATGAGTTGTTTGCAACAACCCTCAGAAATAGTCATAGTAGAATCACTACTGTCTCTGGACAATATTGTTCATAGCTGTTACAAACTTTATTTTGTATTTTAGCGTGACTGAATTTCTGTATTCAGTAGACCAATTCTACTGAATTGTTGGAACTGTTTGCTTGATTTTTCTTTCTGTTTTAGAAGTTTTAGAAAACTGCTAGTGTTGAAATGTTCTGCAAGCCATAACACGTTTTTCTGGATCGATGTTTGCAGAGGGCTTTCTGGATGAAGTCCATATTGCAGTATTCTTTGTGCAATATTTATGTGCTGATTATGTGCTGAAATCAAGCAAAGGTTTATTATGTTTTCTTTTCTCGTGAGCAAATATCTTCTCTGTCTGAAAATAGCCAGGCTTATTGGAGAACAAGAGCCAGACAGAAGAGGCATGCCCCATTAATGTCAGCCATTACAGCGTGATACCCAAGTACAGCTGGTAAAACAGAAAAGAGAGGGATGTTGTCAATAAATAGGTGAGATAGAGAGATGGATGTATTGGTCGAGGGCATTCCATCATATGATTCATAGTTCATGTGAATGTCTCTACCTAGAACATCAGCCAGAGTCAAAGGTATCAAAGATCACATTAGATAGACACAGCGCCATCATAATCCCAAAGGCTGTCAAAGACTGCATGATATTTGTTGCAGGAATTTCAACTCACACAATGTCTGCATCCATATTCCTCAGTGCTTTAGCAAAGAAGGATATCATTGATTTCTTTTGGCCTGAAGTTTAAAATGTGGGCATGCATTTAAACTATGAGTTAATACTTACTGATTAAACAAGTTTTTTAGGGTGTTGTGGTTGGTTACCAATATGTTTTTATGCAGTTACTTTTCAGAGTAGTTTTAGCATGTTGCTATTAGGGCTGCACAATATATCGTTTTAGCATTGAAATTGTCAATATCGTCAAGTATAGGGATCTGTACGTGGTTGATCCGTACAGACCAGGCACCACGTTTCGAAACACACATGATTCTTGGATTAATTGCAAAGTTTAACCATCATAGAGCGACCTTTTATCATTTGCACATGTTTTAGGTCCTGTCAGTTTAAACGTTCAAGCGATTTTAAACCATTTGAACGCAAGAAGATACGAAAGAGAACTCAATTCGGTTCGTCTTTTTGTGCTTGAATGGACACATACACGCAAAATTATATGAAAATGCTTGTCTTGGCGTGTATCCTCGTAAACAGTAGCTTTTGCATTATATGAATGTAAACAATTGAGAAAGAAAAATGTGGATCATTATATCGGATCTGTGCATTCAGCCTTAAAGTGACAGCAGCCTAATATTCCTGCTGCTGTCTGTCATTATTGTTAATAAAACAACAAAATATAAAGAGAAAATCACTTTTGTAGCTGTAACAAAGTTTAATTATATTTAATTTATACAGTGTATACTATGCAGTGTTATTTTACTTTTGATTATTCAATTTCTGTATCTGAATACTGTTACTTACCTGAAAAATATAAAGCACTGTTTATTTATCTTGTTTATTATTTTCTATGCAGATTCACTCGCATACAAAATCACCCCAATTATTCTATAATGATTCATTCTTTCCAAATAGAGCTATTCAAGTCATCTGGTGAAATAAAATTAAAAAAAAATTTCATATCGCAATATATAGCAAAAAAACTAAATATAATGACATTTTTCTTCCAATATCATGCAGCCTTAGTTGCTATGTAGTTGCTAGGGTGCTCTGAGCCATGGTTTTAAAAGTGAACAGCAAAGAAGTACTAGGTGAATCGTGGGAAATTATTTATTTAAAAAAACATTTTTTTAAATAAATAAACAAAAAGTCTATTAAAATAAATAATTATTAAAATAAGTAAATAAACAAATAAATAAAAATAGATTTAATAAGTAAAGAAATTAGTAAATTAATAAATATACTACTATAAAAGTACAGTACTGTAATGAGTAGAACATTTCCATTACATTGTAACAACATTTTAACTTAATGGAAACAAAATATTTTCCAAATAATATTTAGACATATTTATAATATTAAATGTTCACAGTATAAAATGGGTCTTTATGCAAGACACTATATACTGTAGATGCCTTTTATTTTAGAATTTTAGGATGGTGGTCCCTCACATAGGAAGGATCATCTAAAAGATTAAAAACTCTTGATCAGAGAGATTGCTGGGTGGTAGACTCTCTGTTTGAAATAAAAATATTATTGTAAAATGTGTATTATTGTAAAGTCATACTAATTGAAGGAACTTTGTGTAATCACTCTATAAACTGTATATATAGACCAATGCGTCTGTGAATTGTCTGGTCTGTCGTCTGATTGGTTGATCCCTCCTGGTTCCAGATTCCGTCTGGAGTTTCTTAATAATCTCAGCTATGGCAGTTATTTGCCTCTCCGGTCACTGTTTATACTGTCCGCAGTAGAAGGTTATTAACTGTTGTAGACATTCTGACTACAGGGTCTTAGGGTGTTGCATCACTAATGGAAAATCTATGTCTATGTACAGTTTTCAGCCCCAGCATTTGAAGAAATTAGAAAACTGTGCCATCCAACATCCCTAGGCTTGGTCAAAGATTACGTGTGCAAACAAAACACTCCTTTATATACATTCAAAGAGCTCTTTTATTCAAACACTAGTGCTATAATTGAAAAGGAAATCCAAGACGGAAGTTTATTATGTGCCAGCCTCAGTAAACCCACAGGAGATTTAACCTGATCCTAAATCAAGCTGGTTAAGATGTGGGAGCGTCAAGGTTGAGGATTCAACACCGTCCACTCACAAAAATGTTGGCACCTCTAGATGTGGCGTCACCTGCCATGTTCCTGGGAAGGATGTAAGCAGCGAAATCGCAGATGGAAATAGCACTCACTAATCCAGTCATCCAGATCCTCCCATTACACTGCTGATGCCGCCACCTTTGTGGGCAACACTGCTGGACTCACTTATTGAAACACTATGAAAATTAATAGAAGGCACAACAATGCCATAGATACACTATATTGCCAAATGTTTTGGAACACTTTAAAGACATCCCATTCTTAATCCGTAGATTTTAATATGGAGTTGGCCCACCCTTTGCTGCTATAACACCTTCAACTCTTCTGGGAAGGCTTTCCACAGGAATTTATGGGAATTTTTGACCATTCTTCTAGAAGCGCATTTGTGAGGTCAGGCACTGATGTTGGATGATAAGGCCTGGCTCGCAGTCTCTAATTCATCCCAAAGGTGTTCTATCGGGTTGAGGTCAGAACTCTGTGAAGGCCAGTCAAGTTCCTCCACAACAAACTCGCTCATCCATGTTTTTATGGACCTTGCTTTGTGTACTGGTGTGCAGTCATGTTGGAACAGGAAGGGGCCATGCCCAAACTGTTCCCACAAAGTTGGGAGCATGAATGTCTTGGTATGCTGAAGCATTACAAGTTCCTTTCACTGGAACTAAGGGAACAAGTCCAACCCCTGACAAATAACCCCACACCATAATCCCCCTACACCAAACTTTACACTTGGCACAATGCAGTCAGGCAAGTACCGTTCTCCTGGCAACCGCCAAACCCAGAATCCCAGACAGAAAAGCGTGATTCGTCACTCCAGAGAACACGTCTCCACTGCTCTAGAGTTCAGTGGCGGCGTGCTTTACACCACTGCATCCGACACTTTGCATTGTTAAAGGGTTAGTTCACCCAACACTAAAACTAAGGCCTTCTGAAGCAAAGTGATGCATTTGTGTAAGAAAAATATCCATATTTAAAACTTTAAGAGTAAAGAGTAACCCCTGACCCTTGAACCCTTGATGCATGCAAATTGACGAACGCAGAAGCGCAGAGGATAGAGCAAAACAAAACACAGATCATGAATTAGAAGTCTAAAATTAGAATTTTTAAAGAGAAATGGCAGAGGATATAAGAGAAGAGGGGCTTGGGTTTGTTGCCCAGCCCTATCCGCAAGAGGTGTCAAAGCTCCTGTACATCGCGTCAGGGGATACTCTTTTAGCGCAAGTCGGCTTGCGTACCGGTGACCACCGGAATTTTCATTTTTGGGTGAACTAACCCTTTGGTGATGTAAGGCTTGGCTGCAGCTGCTCGGCCATGGAAACCCATTCCATGAAGCTCTCTACACACTGTTCTTGAGCTAATCTGAAGGCCACACAAAGTTTGGAGGTCTATTGACTCTGTAGAAAGTTGGCAACTTCTGCGCACTGTGCGCCTCAGCATGCGCTGACCCCCGCTCTGATTTTACGTGGCCTACCACTTTTTGGCTGAGTTGCTGTTGTTCCCAATTGCTTCCACTTTGTTATAATACCACTAACAGTTGACCGTGGAATATTTAGTAGTGAGGAAATTTCACGAATGGACTTATTTCACAGGTGGCAACCTGTCAAGGTACCACGCTTGAATTCACTGAGCTCCTGAGAGCGACTCATTCTTTCACAAATGTTTTTAGAAGCAGTCTGCATGCCTAGGTGGTTGATTTTATACACCTGTGACCTAGAAGAGATTGGAACATCTGAATTCAATGATTTGGAGGGGTGTCCCAATACTTTTGGAAATATAGTGTATCTATGAGTCACATGCGTCATCATTTTCGAATACCTCAGTTTTCTCAATCCACACTACAATGCAAAAACTGTATTTTTAAATATATCCACTTGGGAGAGCATCTTAAGAAAGTTCAGTTTTCACAGGACAAAACCACTGTCTCACTGTGAACAGAAGATGTGCTTTCAAATGTATCCGGATAAATATAGACGTTGCATAAAACAGATGTGACCGAGAACTACTGATGTATATTCATACATCTGCATGGTTAATCCCAAACTGAGAGCTTTTCATCACTTCTGGGACTTTTTCTAAGTAGATACTCATTGTTTGTATTATTTTACTACTTATTAAGCGGTATGTGTGTGTTTTATGTCACAGTGTTGTGCAACCCTCACATATGTTAGTTGCAGTTGTAGAGACAGGAAGACAGTCAGACTGAGCAGACCCTGATTTGATGTATTACTCCTGCCAAAATCCTTGGCTCTTTTCCATTTACCTTCTTCCTACTCTTGGGCTTGTGATTTTGTTAGTTCATAGAAAGTCAAGTCAGTCCACATTGTAGATCCTGGTAAAATCAGTATGTTTTAAAAGAACATTCAGGTTTTATTTGTTGTATTTAACCACAAAATATATTCGTATTTTTGATCAAGAAGATGAAAGCGCCCTCAACCCATCAGTCAAATACTTTAACTTTTATTTCAATCTGAAAAACAACATTGGAAATGGACATAAGCATTAGAAAAGAAAACATTAATTTGCTTTTACCATGTCGAGGTCAGCTGGGGTCACAGATGGAATGCGTGTTGAAAAAGAGTCATAATTCTCACATGACATCACTGTCTATAGTTTGTGATACGCTAGTAGTGTATATTACACCATTATGTACATTCATTCTCTACCGTTTATACGTTTGGAATCACTAAGATATTTGTTTTTGTTGAAATGAATCATATACAGTATAATGTTACAAAAGATGTCTCTTTCAAATAAATGCTGTTCTTTTGAACTTTTTGTTCATCAAAGAATCTTAAAAAATGTACAAAAAATATAGATCATTGATAATAATACATGTTTCTTGAGCAGCAAATCAGCATATTAGAATGATTTCTGAAGGATCATGTGACACTGAAGACTGGAGTAATGCTGAAAATTCAGCTTTGAATCACAGGAATTAGATTTTAAAATTTATTCAAACAAGACAGAAGTTCTTTAAAATTTTAATAACATTTCACAATATTGCTGGCTGTATTTTTGGTCATACAAGTGCAGCCTTGACGAGCGTAAGACACTTCTTTCAGAAACATAAAAAAATCTTACCGACCCCAAACTTTTAAATGGTAGTGTAAAGGCACAAATCATAGAAAAACATATTTTAACCTAAGAATATAATCAATCGATATTGGATGAATTGTAATTTTGGGGTGAACTCTCCCTTTTATTGTTATTTAGGTGTTGTTTTTGCTCTTTTTGGCAGTGAGACACAGTCACTTGAAGGACTTGATGCTGGTGGTGTCTATCGTGATTGGATTCGGGGGCTGCTGGTTCGCCTACATCCAGACCCGAAATTCTAGGGACCACGTGGGAAAGATGATGAAGGACCTAGAAGGGCTTCAGAGAGCTGAGCAGAGTCTCCTGGACCTGCAGCAGAAGTAAGCACTCAGTTTGTTCTGTGTTCAAAGTGGGCCGGTACACACTGGGCCGGTAAGTACCAGCACTATATTTTAAAGGGGTGGTAAAACACATTCTTTTGAAGGCTTGACTGTGTTTGTGGGGTGCACTGTAACATGTGTTCATGCTTCGTTTTAAAAAAAATTGCCTTATTTTTCATATATTTGACCTTTATTCTACACTGCTCTGTCCCTCCTTGTAAAACGGTCTGATGCTTTCCGGGTTGTATGAAGCCAGTCCCTCAAAAATACGCGATGGGCTCAGATTGGTTAGCTGGCCCAGTGTGTTGTGATTCGCTAAACGCCTAGTGTACGTTTGTCGGAAACGTCACGCCCCTTACCGGAGGCTGTGCTTGCGTCATAGAAACAACGGCGTCAATAAAACCATTTGAGCCCGAATCAGACCCAGAACATTTGAGTGAAGATGATCGAGCAGAACCGGTTCAGTCCTCAAGAGTAAAGACTGCGGATCTATAATGATCGCTACTGAATGGCACTTTAACTTTTGTATTTTTAGAACGATTATAGCCAAATATCTGTCGCAAGAACTATTAACCCAAAACGAAAACTAAGCACTGGCTTTAACTAGTAAGTTAGCCAAATCACACACAGAACCATGTTTAGCATGCCTGTAGATAAACAATACATAAAAGCTCTAATCAAAGAATCATTTACACTAATGCCAGGTTCGCTGTTGAGATTTTAACGTTAGTGTTTGTAACGTTAGGTGTTCGTCGGATAACGTTAAGTATGAATGAGCTTTTAACAGACTGGTTTGCAGAACAGCGCTGTCATCTGTTTACTTCCTTGCTACAACCTATTACAGGAAAACACATCGATGAAAAATAAATCAGACTTACAGGTTGTGGCCCCTGAACAGCTTCTGTTTGTAAATCCAGCTTTCAGGACAAGCCAAGGTGCATATCCTGTATTGAACTCGCGAAGTTTGTGGAAGTTTGTGTTGTCCTCCGTGAAATGTGCAGCGTGCGCGTCGTGCATCCACGCACCGGCAGTGTTTTTTTCACGCAGCTGACGTGCAAATCTGGCATTGAAATCGCGAAGACGGTGGATGTTTTCCTCTGTTAGATGTGCTTAGATGTTAGATCTCCTCTACAGGGAGCCCTGCGCGCGCCTGATTCCCCGCTGACTCAAACACACGTGCATATAACATGCTGTATGTTAAACGCTCTGCAACGCACCCCTGTCCCTATGAAGGCTGAACAGAGCAAGTACCCCAGACCTGCAATCCGGATGAAAATAACAGCGTTTCCTCGGCATCGCGGCAACAACACTCCAGCCTAACTATACCACAACAGCGCCGCGATACAAAATGGCCTCACCCCCCCTTATTTAATATTCTCGGAGGAGGGGTTTATGTAAATATTGAGCCTGTTGATGTCACCAACCCTGGAGGAATGTCTGTAGTCGCCTACTGGCCGTTTGCTGTAGTTCTTAGAAACTGATTTCTTTAAAAGCAAATATCTCCCTTTGCTTTAAACTTTGAACGTTGTAACTTTGCAGATGTTGTTTATGCTCAAGCAGCAACATTACACGTTAGCTAAAGTTAGAATAGTGAAATCGTGGTTTACCACCCCTTTAATCTGTCGCGTACCCTCACTTTCTCTTGCGTTATGGCACTTCTCACATGTGGCCGGTACTCTGACCGCCCACACCGAAAAATAGAATCAATTAGGCTATTAATTAATTGTATACATCACACTTTCTGATATTTTATAAGCTGTATGAATTGAACGGATCAATTATATGCACAATATGAGTGGCTCGCGAATCACTGAAGGCACGTTCACCAGCGCATTTCAAAAGTGTGATAAGATTTGAGCAAACTGTTCCTATTGCAACGCTGATGACAAAATGTGAAACCCATTTGAATTCTATTGAAGATGTAGTAAAACGCTAAGGAGAAAGTCGAACATGATCTAAAAACAGCCACTAAAAAGACTGCAAAACATCATTCTGCAAACTTTTAAAACTATTAATGACCACCTTTACTAGAATTTATCACATTCTATTGTATTTATTGCAACCCTTTACAATGCGACTAAATAATGACTATCATTAAAGGGTTAGTTCACCCAAAAATGACATTTCTGTCATTAATTACTGGCCCTCGTGTCGTTCCAAACCTGTAAGACCTTTGTTCATCTTCGGAACACAAATGAAGATCTTTTTGACGAAATCCGAGAGCTTTCTGACTCTACCAGCAACAAAACAACCACTTTTAAGGTCCAGGAAGGTAGTTAAAAATAGTCCATGTGACTCCAGTGGTTCAACCTTAGTTTTAGTTTTAACAAAGATAAGCTGATATGGTGGAATCATATATATATATATTAGTATATAAGTCTGGCGAGTAAACTAAAAAATTGACTAGCCAATGGCGATTCTATTGCCAAGGTGTGCGTAGAGGGTTGTATTGTGTTAAAAAAAAAAAACACTTTATTTATAGAATTTTATAATAGATAATCTGTGAAGGGAATACATTTATCACTAAAGATTTATATTAGATCTGTGGCGTGTTGTAGCTATAGGAATGTGTAGGTTGCTATTTTTCATAACAAATGCTTTAGGTAAAAAAAGAAAGAAAACCATTGGACTAAGCATGGTATGAGGAGCCATGTAATTATTACCTGTAATTATATCCTTATTGTATATATAGTTAAACAATTACATGTAATTGTAATTGTTTATATAGTTAAACAATTACAAGAACTATTTTACTTTTTCACAAGGCCAAGTACAAGTTAGAATCAAGAGCTTTAAAGTCTGGACCTTCTTGAATTATTGACTAAACAATAGGTTTTCCCCGTGTGTAAAATGTGTTCTGCTAATAATGACAGATATTAGGAAAAAAACTGTCTATCAGATATTCCAAGAGATGACAGGAATATGTATAAGACAATTTTAAGTAAAGATAGTTTGACTTTGTAGACTAGTGATTGTTAACTATAAGCTACTTTATTGCAGTTATGTTATCAACCAACGTTGCATGTGTGGACCATTTTGCAAAAATAACCAAACCAATAAACAAACAAATAAACCTCACAAAGGAGAATGCCCTGGGATCCTGTTAAACGGTTCATTCTTCAACCCCTTGATGTTCAAATCAAAACTACGCCCTTGCAACCGAGGGAGACAGTCAAACCCCCCAACCCCCCAACCCCCCCGGCACTTTATTTTTTCCACTTCAAAGCACTGAGTTTGTATAAATGAACAGAAAACACACTTACATTACATCAGAGCTAGCAGGCTGGAAGGCTTTAAAGTGGAACTGTGATGCTTATATTAAGATTCACAGTTGAAAAAATGTCTTTGTGAGGCAGGACTACTTTTCTAAGTGGAGGAACGTCTGGTTGTAAGATAGCAATGTAATTCCTGTAGGTGGAGTTTGAAGAACTCAGCTGCATTGTAAACGGTCTGTCATGGATAGTTACATCACACCGCAAACAAAAGAAAAAAGGTTCACTTTTTAGCTGGTCATGACATTGATTTAAGAGAGTAAGTTTGTAGACACAGGATTGCTAAACGATACTGTCAGGTCTAGTCTCATGCTAACACATGCTTAGTTAGCATGGGTATACTTTCAAAACAGGGTGAATAGTTTTAAACCTCTTCTTCAAGATAAAGTCTGTTTGCTGTAGTTACACATTTCTCATCTGTTTATACACACTGAGGGATGAGTATGAATTATGATCATCTGAAATAATCTGGAAAATACATTGAAATTTTAGTCTGGTTATTCAATTTGGAGCAGTTATACTTATTAGCATCTTCAAACTATTTTTATTTGAAATGCTAGACAGCTCCAGAGACCGCAAAGACACAGGATAGAGGATTTGACAATGTGAAATATCTTTGTTTAGTGTTTTCGTCCAGTTAGGAAAGTGGCATCACATTTAGCTTACAGCACAGGAGGCTATGTCACTTTTCTAATAGCATGATTCATCAGAGAATTATATTACATTAGTAAGCAGCAGCCTTCCGTTACGCTAATGAGCATTAATGCGTATTACTTTATACTTCATTATTATAATTTACTTTATTACACAGCTCTCTGGAATACTTGATTCGGATTTGTCTTTCACAGAATTCTTCTGTTGACAATGTCCATGGCAACTAGTATTAATTAGATAAATAATACTTGAAGAGAAGTTAACACTTTATTGAAATATTAACGTTAACACACAGAAGACAGTAACTTCTACGAATACATGCTTATTAGGTCTAAAGTGACAACAATGTCAGATCTACACTAATGTGTTAATGTAGTTTTGGTGGAAATGTTTTCATTTCCTATTATCTTTGTCTGTTCAAGTCAAAAGACTCTTGCAGGGTGATGCAAGCATCGCTCAAAATTCCTTAAATGGCAAAAGGACGGGCAGTGCTGCGCTGAATCCGGCTCAGAGTGTTTCAGACAAGCGCACTATCATGCTGCATATGCTCAGTTCAGCTGGCGCCCGCTGCGCTGAGGCAGAACAGAGAACGTGTCTCTGTCTTTTTTCAGAGGTCAGAGGTCTTGGAGAAGTTCATGATTCAAACATCCTTTCTTTACGGTGCATTAATTTAAAGCAATGGCCTTATAAGGAGAGAGATGCAGTTTGGTGATCTATATTAGTTTACTCAAGGAAAAGCTGTAGCGGAGGAATGTTTGTTGAGTGTAATGTGAATAAGTCACTGTGTAAGTATGGCCGGTGTAACAGAGCAGCACATGGATCTGAGTGTGTGGCATTTCTGTCATGTCTTTCACTCTAAATCCCGTTTGGAACAGAGATCAACCTCGTTTCCACTTTGATCCTCACCACGTCTCTTCTGTGGGATGCAACTCCACTGTCTGTCTGTCTAGATCTATCTGTCTGCCGGTCTGTCTGTCTGTCTGTCTGCCTGTCTAGATCTATCTGTCTGCCTGTCTATCTGTCTAGATCTGTCTGCCTGTCTAGATCTGTCTGTCTAGATATGTCTGCCTGTCAAGATCTGTCTGTCTGCCTGTCAAGATCCATCTCTCTGTCTGTCTGCCTGTCTAGATCTATCTATATGTCTTTCTGTGTCTGTATGTTTGTCTATATTTATCTGTATGTTTGTCTATATCTATCTGTCTGTCTGTGTCTGTATGTTTGTCTATATCTATCTGTCTGTCTGTGTCTTTATGTTTGTCTATATCTATCTGTCTGTCTGTCTGTGTCTGTTTGTTTGTCTGTATCTATCTGTCTGTCTGTCTGTCTAACATTCTATCTATCTGTCTGTATGTTTATCGATATCTATCTGTCTGTCTGTCTGTCTAACATTCTATCTATCTGTCTGTCTGTTTGTCTATATTTATCTGTCTGCCTGTGTCTGTATGTTTGTCTATATCTATCTGTCTGTCTGTCGGTGTCTGTATGTTTGTCTATATTTATCTGTCTGTCTGTGTCTGTATGTTTGTCTATATCTATCTGTCTGTCTGTGTCTGTCTGTCTAACATTCTATCTATCTGTCTGTATGTTTGTCTATATTTATCTGTCTGTCTGTCTGCCTAACATTCTATCTATCTGTCTGTTTATCGATATCTATCTGTCTGCCTGTCTGTTTGTCTTTATTTATCTGTCTGTCTGTGTCTGTATGTTTATCGATATCTATCTGTCTGCCTGTCTGTCTGTCTAACATTACATCTATCTGTCTGTATGCTTGCCTATATTTATCTGTCTGTCTGTATGTTTGTCTATATCTATCTGTCTGTCTGTGTCTGTATGTTTGTCTATATCTATCTGTCTGTCTGTCTGTGTCTGTATGTTTGTCTATATATATCTGTCTGTCTGTGTCTGTATGTTTGTCTATATCTATCTGTGTCTGTATGTTTGTCTATATCTATCTGTCTGTCTGTGTATGTATGTTTCTCTATATCTATCTGTCTGTCTGCCTGTCTAACATTCTATCTGTCTGTATGTTTGTCTATATCTATCTGCCTGTCTGTGTCTGTATGTTTGTCTATATTTATCTGTCTGCCTGTGTCTGTATGTTTGTCTGTATTATCTGTCTGCGTCTGTATGTTTGTCTATATCTATCTGTCTGTCTGTATGTTTGTCTATATTTATCTGTCTGTCTGTGTCTGTATGTTTATCTGTCTGTCTGTGTCTGTATGTTTGTCTATTTTTATCTGTCTGCATGTGTCTGTATTTTTGTCTATATTTATCTGTCTGTCTGTGTCTGTATGTTTGTCTATATTTATCTGTTTGTCTATATCTATCTGTCTGTCTGTATGTTTGTCTATATCTATATGTCTGTCTGTGTCTGTATGTTTGTCTATATCTATCTGTCTGTCTGTGTCTGTGTGTTTGTCTATATCTATCTTTGTCTGTATGTTTGTCTATATCTATCTGTCTGTCTGTGTCTGTATGTTTCTCTATATCTATCTGTCTGTCTGCCTGTCTAACATTCTATCTATCTGTCTGTATGTTTGTCTATATCTATCTGCCTGTCTGTGTCTGTATGTTTGTCTATATTTATCTGTCTGTCTGTCTGTGTCTGTCTGTATGTTTGTCTGTATTATCTGTCTGCGTCTGTATGTTTGTCTATATTATCTGTCTGTCTGTGTCTGTATGTTTGTCTATATTTATCTGTCTGTCTGTGTCTGTATGTTTGTCTATTTTTATCTGTCTGCCTGTGTCTGTATGTTTGTCCATATTTATCTGTCTGTCTGTGTCTGTATGTTTGTCTATATTTATCTGTCTGTCTGTCTATATTTATCTGTCTGTCTGTCTGTCTGTATGTCTATATTTATCTGTCTGTCTGTGTCTGTATGTTTGTCTATATTTATCTGTCTGTCTGTCTGTGTCTGTATGTTTGTCTATATTTATGTGTCTGCCTGTCTGTCTGTCTAACATTCTATCTATCTGTCTGTATGTTTGTCTATATTTGTCTGTCTGTCTGTCTGTCTGTGTCTGTATATTTGTCTATATCTATCTGTCTGTCTGTCTGTGTCTGTATATTTGTCTATACTTATCTGTCTGTCTGTCTGTCTGTCTGTCTAACATTCTATCTATCTGTCTGTATGTTTGTCTATATTTTTCTGTCTGTCTGTCTAACATTATATCTATCTGTCTGTATGTTTGTCTATATTTATCTGTCTGCCTGTCTGTCTGTCTAACATTCTATCTATCTGTCTTTATTTTTTGTCTATATTTATCTGTCTGCCTGTCTAACATTCTATCTATCTGTCTGTATGTTTGTCTATATCTATTTGACTGCCTGTCTGTTAAGTATTTTCTTTATGAACTTTTCTAGTTGTTCTCTGCTGTTCATTTCCTTCCTTTTCATTTATCTTCTGCTCCCCCTCCCAGTAATTAGTGTAACCTTCTGCCTTGGCCACTGTCATATCATTGACAGTTTGATTTATACATTACTTCCTGTTTGAACTTGGACTACGTCAGTACGAGAGAAGGCTGCCATGTGCATCAGCTGAAAGCCTAGGAAAGATCACACTGTGTGATATCATGGTAGCTACATGGGTTAAGGTTAGGTTTAGGGGTAGGCTCAGGGTTAGTACCTAGTTATTACTCAGTTATTGTAATTACTGTATTAAGTACATAGTATGTGCTACCGATATCACAGATATGTCAAACAAAACAAAAATTTTAATTATTTTAAATGGAATCGAAGACCTCAACACGGAACCACATTAGCCACATTAACACATTTAAATTTAGCCATCCATGACCTAGAACCTCTTTCGGTCTTCCAGTGTATAGGAGGGATGATGCATTTTCCTGTAAAGCTGTAAGGAGGTTTTACCACAGAATTACCACATCGAACAGGCCACATCTTGTTCAACTGTCTTTTCATGAGGAGGAAGAGGTGTGGTAGAATTTTGCAGATCAAGTTCCCTTTTCATGTCTTCTCAGTTCTCCAGAGCTCCACCTGCTGGTGACTGAGGGGAAATATCTATTAACTGTTTGTTAAGTAACGATTCAAACAGTGGTGCAGCTTGAGACTGATAATGTGTTTGTGTTCAGGCTGCAGATCGCACAGGAAGAGCACCACACGGTGGAGGAGGAGAAGGTTAAACTTGAGCGGCAGATGAAAAGGGAGATTGACGCAGCCAAGCACGAGGCACAGAGACTGCGAGAACTGCGTGAGGGAACTGAGAATGAGCTGAGCAGACAGACATATGCAGAGCAGGAGCTGGATCAGGTACAGTATTACAAAGCCTTCTTGCCTTCTTCCCATAGTGCATCCTGTTGCCATGTGTTCCCCAGGTAAGCGATGCACATGCACCCGGCCATCCACGTTATGTAAAAGTAAACGTGATTCATCAGACCAGGCCACCTTCTTCCATTGCTCCGTGGTCCAGTTCTGATGCTCACGTGCCCACTGTTGGCGCTTTCGGCGGTGGGCAGGGGTCAGCATGGGCACCCTGACTGGGCTGCGGCTATGCAGCCCCATACGCAACAAACTGCGATGCACTGTGTATTCTGACACCTTTCTATCAGAACCAGCATTAACTTCTTGAGCAATTTGAGCTACAGTAGCTCGTCTGTTTGATCGGACCACATGGGCCAGCCTTCGCTCCCCACGTGCATCAATGAGCCTTGGCCGCCCAAGACCCTGTCGCCGATTCACCACTGTTCTTTCCTTTGACCACTTTTGATAGATACTGACCACTGCAGACCCGGGAACACCCCACAAGAGCTGCAAAAAAAAATCCTTACGCTTGCCCATTTTTCCTGCTTCTAACACATTTGTCAACTTTGAGGACAAAATGCTCACTTGCTGCCTAATATATCCCACCCACTAACAGGTGCTGTGATGAAGAGATAATCAGTGTTATTCACTTCATCTGTTAACATTATTCGTCATAATGTTATGCCTGATTGATATATATATATATATACATAAAATGGTAGAATTAGCTATTATTAGAATGCAAAAATTCTGCAGAAAGTCTGAAAAGAAAATTGTAAAGTTATCATTTATATGTCTATTACCTCCCCTTAAATTTAATTCATTTTGTTTATTTCAAAAGGGTTTTGAAAAGGCCTCTTTTCATCATTTGCTCATCAGCAACATTTGGAGACCTTTGCAGTTCACCTTACAGGTGTCCCATCACCATGGGAACTGCTGAAGAGGTTTTCCTCCTCAAAACACTGAAACGCAGCCAATATTTATGAACATGCGTGTTTGTTTTAGGTGCGAATGGCTCTGAAGAAGGCCGAGAGGGAGCTGGAGATGAGGAGCGGCTGGTCTCCTCCTGAATCTCTGCAAAAGTGGCTGCAGCTCACACATGAGGTGGAGGTGCAGTACTACAACATTAAGAAACAGAATGCGGAAAAACAGCTCATAGTGGCTAAAGAAGGGGTAAGATGGTCACATACTCACAAAATGACAAGCTTTAACTGAATATTAAATCAGTTTTGCTTGTTCAGCTAGCTTAACATCCTGGTGTTGATGTTAACTATGAATTTGTGACCACCATAACAGGCAGAAAAGATCAAGAAGAAGAGAGGAACTCTTTTTGGGACGTTCCACTTGGCCCACAGCCCTTCACTGGACGATGTCGATCACAAAATCTTGTCAGCAAGGTAAGTCGCCATTTTGAGGAAGCCATTTTTGTATGCAATTTACAAGGTAACCTATACTCTTAGAAATAAAGGTTCCACATTGGTGACATAGAATGATTTTGGACCTTTGAGGGAACAATTTCTTTCTTAGGGGCCATTCACACAGAAGACGTTTGACCTCCCATTTTCAGGAGTCCAGCAAGCACACTGTAAAAAAAAAATTCAGGTCTCCAATTGAAAATTTGTTGGCCAAATTGTATTTCTGATTCTGAAAAATTTAGATGTGATCGATCACTTGAAAATTTTCAATTGGAGACCTGAATTTTTTTTACAGTGCAGGGGGCAAGAAAAAAAGACAAAAAAGATCAGCGCTTAAGCAGAGCGGGAGCAGATAGAAGGCACGTCTGCTCTGTATGAGATCAGGAAGTGGAAGTGGCATGCTTTTAGAATACCATATCATGCACAGTATGTGAAATGCAAGTGCAATGGTTAAACTTGTCCATCTAGCGCATGTTTACATAGAAAAACAATGGAAAAGTAGCACAGTGGAATGAAAAAACTTAGTGTGAAGAACTTTTTAATAATCTGAAGAACCTTTTCCACTATAAAGACTATTCCTTTTGTGCATTGGAAAGGTTATATGGATATTTTAACGTACCATAAATGCCAATAAAGAACCTTTACTTTAAAGAGTATACCGCAACCAAACTAAGCCTCACCTCTTTCTTTATCACTTCTGCAGACAGGCTCTGGGAGAAGTGACCACTGCTCTGAGAGAAAAGCTCCATCGGTGGCAGCAAATTGAGATTCTGACCGGCTATAATATTGTCAATAACCCTGGCATGCCGTCTCTGGCCTCTGCCCTCAACCTGGACCCTGCTTTTCTAGGCATCCGTTCTACTACACCCCAACATCTACTGCTATCCGATGACCTAGATGACATGGACGAGGACATACTTTCCCCAGGAACCCTGCAATGTGAGTTTATCATGCACACAAGTGTGGTACAAGAAGTCAAATCTGATCATATTCATCCGTGTCACAATTGAAAGCTTCTCAGTTGCCTATAACCTTTTAAAAATGAGTTTTTTAACCCTAATACATGGCAATTAAGCTTTCCGTTGAGCTTTGCCTTTTTGTGGTGTGATATCATTGGCTAATGTCCGCAGATGCCGCCTGGCAGATGGATCGGCGCGTGAGCGACCTTTGGCCCATGGCCGCCGAGAGCCAACCCCCCTGGAAACATTCTGGTTGGCAGCAAACCCTTTATTTTCTCAGCCAATGCTGACGCAAAGCAAACACTTCTATGTCCCTCCCACTGGCCAATTAAGACCTTCTAGATGGAATTTGTATATTAAACTCTTAAAAACCACCCTTTATTAGAGTACAGATGTGGAATCAGTGCTGCTGTTTATATCCATGAATTAGAAGCTACTGATTCCATGTTTGCACTGATTTACACTAAAATTAACACGGCAAAATACAGAGTTTTAAGGTGGGGTCACATTTACTGTTATTTAACTAATTTTCAAGGGCAAAATCCTCGCGATCAGTAATTTTGTGCACAAAAGATTTTCCCACACAGATTTTACAACAATTTCAGGTTGACCACCAGAAAGCTGCTTGTTTTGAAAGTGACTTCTGTGTGAGTTGTGCCTCATGCATTGCTACACCATAGGCAATATACAGTGGGGCAAAAAAAGTATTTAGTCAGCCACCAATTGAGCAACTTCTCCCACTTAAAAATATGAGAGAGGCCTGTAATTTCCATCATACTGTAGGTACACTTCAACTATGAGAGACAGAATGAGAAAAATGAGAAAGAATGAACACAATGTCTGATTTTTTTAAGAATTTATTTGCAAATTATGGTGGAAAATAAGTATTTGGTCAATAACAAAAGTTAATCTCAATACTTTTGTTATATACCATTTGTTGGCAATGAAAGAGGTCAAACGTTTTCTGTAAGTCTCCACAAGGTTTTTACACACTGTTGCTGGTAGTTTGGCCCATTCCTCCATGCAGATCTCCTCTAGAGCAGTGATGTTTTGGGGCTGTCGCTGGCCAACACGGATTTTCAACTCCCTCCAAAGATTTTCTATTGGGTTGATATCTGGAAACTGGCTAGGCCACTCCAGGACCTTGAAATGCTTCTTAGGAAGCCACTCCTTCGTTGCCCGGGCAGTGTGTTTGGGATCATTGTCATGCTGAAAGACCCAGCCATGTTTCATCTTCAATGCCCTTGCTGATGGAAGGAGGTTTTTACTCAAAATCTCACGATACATGACCCCGTTCATTCTTTCCTTTACACGGATCAGTCGTCCTGGTCCCTTTGCAGAAAAACAGCCCTAAAGCATGATGTTTCCACCCCCATGCTTCACAGTAGGTATGGTGTTCTTTGGATGCAACTCAGCATTCTTTCTCCTCCAAACACGACAAGTTGAGTTTTTACCAAAAAGTTCTATTTTGGTTTCATCTGACCATATGACATTCTCCCAATCCTCTTCTGGATCATCCAAATGCTCTCTAGCAAACTTCAGACGGGCCCGGACATGTACTGGCTTAAGCAGGGGGAAACGTCTGGCACTGCAGGATTTGAGTCCCTGGCGTCGTAGTGTGGTACTGATGGTAGCCTTTGTTACTTTGGTCCCAGCTCTCTGCGGGTCATTCACTCGGTCCCCCAGTGTGGTTCTGGGATTTTTGCTCACCGTTCTTGTGATCCTTTTGACCCCACGGGGTGAGATCTTGCATGGAGCCCCAGATCGAGGGAGATTATCAGTGGTCTTGTATGTCTTCCATTTTCTAATAATTGCTCCCACAGTGGATTTCTTCACACCAAGCTGCTTACCTATTGCAGATTCAGTCTTCCCAGCCTGGTGCAGGTCTACAATTTTGTTTCTGGTGTCCTTTGACAGCTCTTTGGTCTTAAGGCTGCAACATACTCCGAAAGAACAGAGAAAAAAGTTCTCGCTCCCAGGGCTGCGAGAACAAAATTACGTCATTTTGTTCTCGGAGCCCTAGTTTGGGAGTTCTCGCAGCTTGTTCTCGACACATCGTCTGAGCAGAAAATTTTTCTTGTGGGTGTCCGAGAACTATTGTGTGATTGATCAGAATTTTAAAGTGGGTGGGGTTAATGCGGAGAAACGGAGATGTTCGGCACCTGCTTTTCTCGTGAAGTATGGAATGCCCTGGCCATAACGAACTTTGTTCTTGTTCTTGCCACCTTGAGAAAACTAACAAATGTCTTTGTTCTTGCAGAGTATGTTCCAAGCTTTAGCCATAGTGGAGTTTGGAGTCTGACTGTTTGAGGTTGTGGACAGGTGTGTTTTATACTGATAACGAGTTCAAACAGGTGCCATCAATACAGGTAACGAGTGGAGGACAGAGGAGCAGGTCTGTGAGAGCCAGAAATCTTGCTTTTTTGTAGGTGACCAAATACTTATTTTCCACCATAATTTGCAAACAAATTCTTTAAAAATCAGACAATGTGATTTTCTGGATTTTGTTTCTCATTCTGTCTCTCATAGTTGAAGTGTACCTATCATGAAAATTACAGGCCTCTCTCATCTTTTTAAGTGGGAGAACTTGCACAATTGGTGGCTGATTTTTTTGCCTGCGAAATTATGCCGAAATGTGACCACACTTTTATATTGAAAATGATGCTGCAAAGCAATGCTCTCTAGCACAAGCTAGCTAACTCAAAGCTTTCTTTTTATTGTTATTATTATATATATGGGCTTTTCACACTGAAATTGTTAACCTTGGGTTCTGACATCAGTTCTATGATGCTGGGTTTCTAGATTAGTAATTCACAATATGTGTGTTTAACGCAGCAGCTTGGTGTTAACATTGCAAAAGCTAACTTGGGGTTAAAAACACATTGCTTACCCCATTTTTACAACCCTTTTTTTTTGTTAAACTAAGGTTAAAAGTGGCCTTAATCTAGGGGTCAAAGAAAGATGTTAACCCAGTGTTAAGCACAGGGTGCAAAGCCTATATGTAAACTTATTAGACGGCTCTTTGGAATATTCTGATTGGACGATGGCAACATTCTGGGCATAAACATTTTGTAAATTGGCTGTTGTCGCAGGCAGACAATGGGTCTCATTCACTAACCTAGTATGCTTGCAAATCTGCGGACAATAAGTTTCAAGGACAAATCATGATTGATCAAAATATTTCATACTAAAATGTATTCTACATTTATGAAAGAATATAGGAACAACTGAAACGACATGTACACAACAAATCTTGGTGGCCTTATAAATGTGTTGACTTGTGCATGTTAATTACTGTAAATTACTAACCTGTAGTCATTCATTAGAATACTCTAAATTCAGGTTAAGAACAAATTCATGCACCTACGCACTTGTTATGAATTAAGCTTACATTCATAAACTTCTCCTGTGCATATAAATACTAATAATCCACTCAATTATTGGTGAATGAGACCCAGTGTCCTACTTGCTGTGCTAATTTTATGCCTTTCAAATCACTCCATGGTTTTCTGACTAAATAGACTCCAAACAATATTTCATGTCAATGTATTCATTTATTTGTTAAAGGGTTGGTTCACCCAAAAATGAAAATTCTGTCATTAATTACTTACCCTCATGTCGTTCGACACCCGTCAGACCTCCGTTCATCTTCGGAACAGAAATGAAGATATTTTAGTTGAAATCTGATGGCTCTGAAAGGCCTCCATTGGCTCAATGGCACTTTACACTCTCAAGACCCTTAAAAGGTACTAAAGACGTTGTTACAAAGTCCATCTCACTACAGTGGTTCTAAAATAACTTTATGAATCGGCGAGAATAGTTTTTGTGCGCAAAAAAACCCCTAAATAACGACTTACATAGTGATGACGATTTCAAAACAAGGCATCATGAAGCTTTGAAGCGTTATGAATCAGTGAGTCGAATCATGATTCGGATCGCGTGTCAAACCGCCAAACTGCTGAAATTTGGCGATTCAAACTGCTGATTCGACTCGCTAATTCATAATGCTTCGAAGCTTCATGATGCCTTGTTTTGAAATCGTCATCACTATGTAAGTCGTTATTTAGGGTTTTTTTGCGCACAAAAACTATTCTCGCCGATTCATAAAGTTACTTTAGAACCACTGTAGTGAGATGGACTTTGTAATGACGTCTTTAGTACCTTTTAAGGGTCTTGAGAGTGAACCGTGCCATTGTGCCAATGGAGGCCTTTCAGAGTCATCAGATTTCAACTAAAATATCTTCATTTCTGTTCCGAAGATGAACGGAGGTCTTACGGGTGTCGAACGACATGAGGGTAAGTAATTAATGACAGAATTTTCATTTTTGGGTGAACTAACCCTTTAAGTAGCCGTCTAATAAGCTGGGTAATGTACAGTCAGCCGGTCATTATCTATCTTAAATGTTTCCATGATTTATACAACTAACCAAGAGCTGCATCTCGGCAGTGTTTTTGTTTAGGCTGGATACCGTGTATCTGTCATGGTACACACGCTGATCTTCTTTGCACTGCAGCCTTGCAATGCTTTCACACTTTTGTGCGTTCACTTCCTGTGCCACATCATCAGCTCTGTTTCCTCCCCAGCTCTGTTTTCTTTCATTAGCCACAGCTAATGTGGTTAATCATCATCATGCATGCTCCTTCCAGCTGTGACTTTCAAAATGTGTTTGAGTCATGTGTTTGTATTGTGTTCGATCTTTTGCATCAAAGACAGGCGTGGCGTTACCTACATGTATGTTCTCAAGTTCCCCTTCATCAACATCATAGCAGAATATCTCATATTCACATTCTGTCTCATATAGCTTACTGTTCCACATGTAATCCTCTAGTTAAGTCATGACGTGTTGAATACTGTTTCCCAGTCCAAGCCTCCACTCAATTTCAAGTGAGAATACTATCTCAGCAGCTGAGCACTATTCATTTATAGCACACGCTTAAAGGGTTAGTTCACCTAAAAATGAAAATTCTGTCATTATTTAATCACCCTCATGTCGTTCCAAACCTGTAAGTCTTTCGTTCATTTTCGGAACACAAATTAAAATATTTTAGATCTCTCCATTGACAGCTACACAACTACCACTTTGACGCTTTAAAAAGTCCACAAAGATATCGTTCATAAAGGGAAATAATCCATATAAATTGAGGTTTAGTCCAAATTTTCTGAAGAGACACGATCGCTTTATATGATGAACAGATTTAATTTAGGCTTTTATTCACATGTGAACATTCAGGTAAATGGAAGATAAAACATGTTTGCTGGATGTGCAAGAACCAATGAGGTTCATTCTCGCGTTACACAGCATGTTTGAGCTTCAGCAAGAACCAATGAGGTTCATTCTTGTGTGTTACGCAGCACATTTGAGCTTCAGCAAGAACCAATGAGGTTCATTCTCACGTTACCATTCACGTTTGAGCTGCCATATGAACCAATGAGGTTCATTCTTGTGTTACGCATCACGTTTTAGCTTCAGCAAGAACCAATGAGGTTCATTCTTGTGTGTTACGCAGCACGTTTGAGCTTCAGCAAGAACCAATGAGGTTCATTCTCGTGTGTTACACAGCACGTTTGAGCTTCCATAAGAACCAATGAGGTTGATTCTCGTGTTATGCAGCACGTTTGAGCTTCCATAAGAACCAATGAGGTTGATTCTCGTGTTATGCAGCACATTTGAGCTTCAGCAAGAACCAATGAGGTTCATTCTTGTGTGTTACGCAGCACATTTGAGCTTCAGCAAGAACCAATGAGGTTCATTCTTGTGTGTTACGCAGCACATTTGAGCTTCAGCAAGAACCAATGAGGTTCATTCTTGTGTGTTACGCAGCACATTTGAGCTTCAGCAAGAACCAATGAGGTTCATTCTTGTGTTACGCAGCACGTTTGAGCTTCAGCAAGAACCAATGAGGCACAAAAGACTAAATTAACTCTGTTCGTCATATAAAGCGATCAGGTCTGGACTAAACCACTCAATTCATATGGATTCATTTTACAATCTCTTTATGAACTTTTTGAAGCATCAAAGTGGTTGTTGCGTTGTTGTCAATGGAGGGATAGAAAACTCTCAGATTTAATCAAAAAGATCTTCATTTGTGTTCTGAAGATGAACGAAGGTCTTGCGTGTTTGGAACGACATGAGGGAGAGTAATGACAGAATTTTCATTTTTAGGTGAGCTAACCCTTTAAACTAAGTTTTTAAAAACTCAGTGTGTACACAACAGTCTCTAGGTTCACGGTGTCCCAGACACCAATATTGGTTAGGGTTATCTTAAGATTTAATTGTTTGATTATCTCTCCCACATACATACAGTATCTCAGAGACTGGATGATTTGAATGACAAACATCTGTGTGTGTGCCTCTCCTCAGCTACCAGCCTGGTGTCCCCGCGGCCACGTCACGGAGACCACATGCCGAACCTGAGCTCACAGAGGTTGGTAGAGGGCATTGAGAGTGAAGCTGGGCCAATGCTGCCCCCCGTCCGCCCTTATGTGCGGCAGACTCGCAGCCACTCCATCGGTCACGTGGAGTTTCTCCCTGTGCCTTCACTCTCTTCCTCTCTGTCCCATCCCTCCATCGTCTCTTCCTCACTCCTCACTTCCTCTCGTTTTGCTGCGCTTCAGTACCGTTCCTCATACTTCACGTCAGTGGAGGCGGTCTCAGGTCTGCCGCCAACAGGGTTCACTGGTTCACGCAGCGATCAGAGAACAGAAAGCATCGGGTACCACAAACACACTGTTTGCTGTGCACACACGGCCTGTGTGTAGGGTGTCCACAACCTCTGTTATGAATTAATAAATATTTAACTAATTAAGAACTGACAAATTTCCTATTCTAAAAAACTATTTGCTAACAGTTATTTTAATTTTTAAGCTTATGCATTAGTTTTCATGCGAAATAGTCATGAATATCAATTGTATAACTATTATAATTATAGTATATTTAATTATAATTCCACTTTTCTTGAATCATAACTCTTTAATTTAGCTAATTTGTTTTAACTATTTAAATGTAAATGCAGTGAGAAACCAAATTAATCCAGCATGCAGATCTTAGATCGTCTCATTGTTATTTAGAGTCAACATGAAATCAGAATTGGATCCATTTACTTTCTTTTATAAAAAGTTCCTGGTCTTATTGTGCTTGATTCATCAATGGACATTATTCCAGTCGGAAATTTAATTACCACTTTCAAGGCCCAGAAAGGAAGTAAAAATTATCCATGTGACGAGAATACTTTTTGTGTGCAAAAAACAAACCAAAATAACTATTCAAAAATGTATTCTAGCCTGTATCAGACTCTTGCGCTGTTGACGTAGTGTAAGTTCTGTAGCTGTTTGAAGCATTTCATGAGGGTGGTATAATCCACAGCAAACTGAATTGAGTTTTGGCTCCATTCTGTATGGATTCATTTGGAAGTACGTCATTATATGGAAGTAAAATGGATTGCGACTGCCTTTTCATGTTGACTAAGTTCAAAAATTTTAACTAGCAGACTGAAGGAAAGTAAATGGGTAATTTCTGAAATCCTCTTCTCTCATTGTACCATCATCTAGGGATCTGAACCGGTCAGAATCGGATTCCTCCCTCTCTATGTCTCAGTACGGAGACGCCCAGCGCAGCTCCTCAACTCCACTCTACAGCAAGCAGTCCAGATCCAATGGTGGTTCCTCCACCGACAGCCTTCTGCTGCAGAAAAATACTTTTGGCATGGAGAAATGTGCCAGTCTCGGAGAGATCCACTCTCAGCAGTCTAACCTCAACTCAGGAGGCTCGATGCGCTCTCTCTACCACACCTCCGAGCAGGACGGCCTGTCATCGTCGACTGGAAAGGGATCGAGCCGAATCTCTCAGATCACAGGCAAGAAGAATCTGCTGGACGAGGACAGTGGCTCCACTGGAGAAGACACTGAAGGTTCCAGCTCGAACCGCAAGAAAACCACCTTTCCCAAAATCTTCAGAAGGCCAAAGAAATAACAACAGTACTAGGAAAATGTCAAATATAAAAGGACTAGGACCAGCACAATGGTACATTTTTACCTTAAAGATTTTTAGTAAGAACATGTCGTTTATGTGGAATTTTCCATTTATAATCGCAGTTGTGTTGACCAACGGGAACAGGAAGAGTTATTTGTTGGGAACAGGTATGATATCACTGTACATTTATTTATTTACTTCAACAAATAAGGGCACTAGATGGTAGTCCATTTTTGGTGTGAGAGTTTCTTCTGTTTTTAATTGTAGTTAGCATGAGGTTGAGCTTTCACTCTCAAAACAAACGCTGGAGCGCATGCAAAGGCTTTCAGCCTCCGCAAACTCCATGCTGTTGTTTTACATAAGAATTTGCTTGGACTTTTTCACCTGCAGCCCAACATTGTGTTGCTAGAGGAAAACATTTGACCATTAATATTACCATCCACATCCCCTTGTCACCCATCCCCTATGACACAGTATGTGTATTGACTGACGGATGTGGGGCAGAATATACCCTGTTATTTGCTTCTGATTTCTCCTGCAGTTACCAAAATTCGCTTTCAAATGTTCCTCATAGAGGAGATCGGTGCCTTTCATTTTAAGCATTGCCAAATGTCATTGCAGTGAACTGCCTGTGTGTGAGTCACAGATATGTTCTGTAGTTCTGGTCTCTGTATCTGATGGTCAGCGTGTAACTACATGCCTTTAATTTCATTAATGCTTCTCATACTGGCGGAGTAATAAAACAAGATATTAAAAGGGAGGTTGTTTTGCGAATTAAAAGTTGAGTGCTAATATTTTCTTTTTCAGTTTCTTTTCTTGACACTAGAACACAAAACTTTACATTTTAAAATAAATGTGTCACTTGACTGAGTTTTTATATTATTTTTGGCAGCCTTTGTAAGGAAAGGTGAACGGTCAAATTATTAATTGCACTTTTTTTTTTATTTGACAGGAACAGGGTATTATCAAAAAAATCTAACATTCAAACGTTTGGTGTCTATAAGAAAAGAATTTAAGAAATACTTTTATTCAGCAAGGACACATTAAATTGATCAAGTGACGGTAAAGACAATTACAAAAAAAATCCTATTTAAATAAATGTTATTTTGAGCTTTATTCATCAAAGAATTCTGAACATCACGGCCTCCACAAAAATGTTCAGCATTAGTTATAATAAGAAATGTTTCTTAAGCACCAAATCAGCATATTAGAATGATTTCTGAAGTGACACTGAAGACACTTTTTCATCACTGGAATAAATGTAATTAAAAAATATATTAAAATAGAAAAGTTATTTTTTAATGGCAATAATATTTTACTGTATTTTTTATAAAATAAACAGCCTTGGTGTATATGAGATTTCTTTTAAATCAATTAACATTAACAAATATTACCAACCCCAAATTTTTGAACGGTAGTGTACCGTCAAAACTTATGAAAAATATTGAAATGCTTCACATTTTTTATTACATTAGCAGGAAAATATCTTCCATAAACCACAAGAAGAATTAGATTTTCTTGATCTTTGTTTGACGAGCTGAATAGGTTTTTTAGAGTAACTTCCTCGGCATTGCATTTTTTTTAAAACCCACTTTGCGTCATGGAGCTGATGATTTTTTTTTTAAACCATCGCAGGAAGTAGCTATTGTTACACCAACGCAGTATGCAGACCCAACACTCCACATGTTCAGTGCATAGATTCACCAAATTGTTCATCCAGGCTAAGCTGAACATAAACCACTAAGACTAGTTTTACAAGTTAGTCTTACAAATTTTTGGTAGCACTTAGTTTAGGCTCCAATTCTCACTAACTAGTAGCTTATTAGCATGCATATTACTAGGACATTAACTGTTTATTAAGCACATATCAATGCCTTATTCTGCATTATCATATTATATATCCTTTGGACACTAATCTAAAGTGTGACCATTTTTTCTTTAATAAAGTTAACAACTTTTTATAGTCATAGATTGGTCTAATTTGATACCGAAAAGTAAGAATGACTGTCTCTTGACTGACTGCTAGTTGGCATCACACTAGATCTTAAAAGACTTGGTCCTAGCATAATGGCTACGTTTATGCAACTGGCCCCAGAGCTTTTTCCCCTGTGCACTCTGTACACATTTCTTCGTGTATTTAATACATCCTGAAGGTTTGTTTGAATCTACTGCAGTAGAGCAGAACATTAAATGACAAGCACTCATGCGCTCTCAGAGAAACCATCTAAATCCAGATAGCTCAATGAGTTAGTGTCCACAACAAAGCCCCAACAAGAGCAGGTTTACCATCGTTACCATGGTGCTCTGAATAAACAAACCTGTTTCAGAGCCTACTCTGTCATAAGGAAGTATGCACTGCCTGGGTAGAACAGTGAAATAAGCTGAATCTGCCCTTGGTCAACAGACCAAACAGCTTTTGCTGCGAACAAATTATGAAAACATTTTGATTTTATTTGCTGGATGTGTGGCATTTCAAAAATGTATGTACATTTAAAAATTCTAAAGAGGGTTTATAATGCCTCTTGTACTACATTTCATTTTCTTGCGAACGGTTACTATTTAAAATATGTTCAGTTTTGTTGCACGTCTCTTAACGGCATTGTCCTGACTTGATTTGACCTGGCTCTTGTATACAATGTACATTTTACTGTAAAGGAAAAACAGATCATGTTACTCAAGACTGTTACCTTACAATAAGTATTTACACTCTGATGAAAAGACTAGGCGAACGGCATTAAATGGAATCCTTAGGACATCAAGTATTCAACCAGAGAAACTTCTCAGTCTCTGGTTTTAGCCTTAGGCCCAGTACTATTTTAAATGAGCAACATCATCATAAATAAAAACAATTTAAAAAGTGACGAATAAATGTCCTACAAGTCAGTAACAATTTCAGTCCAGCTGGACTGGTGAGGAAGAGTGTACCGTTCTCCAGACATAAGTCTTCACCAGTACTTGTCCTTTTGAGAGGGTGCCGTTCCGCCTCCCAACACTTGGGGCAGTGTTACGCCTCGCTTATGCCCTCCCAGTTCATGGCGGTGAAGTCCGCTTCAGTTAGGTTAACCGTGAAGGGTCCCTCTATTCTCTGGGGCTCCACGTGCTGCTCCTGAGAGATTGTGTTTATGTTGTTGACCCGCCAGGAGTTGAGGGGACGGATGGATTTCTTAAAGCGCTGAATGTAAGAAACATAGGTCAAAATTAATGTCATGCATGCTATATGTATATTACAAAAATTTAATTGCCCCATTATGCTACTTTGTTTTGGCGGTCTCCTACAATAAGTTTACATGCATCCAAGGTCAAAAAAACACTTTTAATTTACTCATTATCTATCTACACTGCAGCATCACCTTTTTTCTGAGTGTCCGAAACGGTTCGATAAAGGATTTGAGAGCTACTCTTCTCTTATTGGTCAGATGGCCCAGGATGTTGTGATTGGTTTACCACTTACAGCACGTGTCAGAAACAAAACGGCCATTACCATATCTGAATTTAAGCTCTGGAGGCTTGTATAGACTGCGATATGAACAGTAACAATAGCATCAGTTTTAGCACATCAATTTGAGTCCTCGTCCTTTGGAAGTGTATACAAAGTGAATTTGCTTTCACTGTGCAGAAAACAGCGTATTTTCAACATGTCGACAACACGAACCAGACTGGCGGGTCAAAGTAGACGTTCACAGCAGCCAAGTTTAATGCATCCTTGCTGAAGTCAAAAGTATTACAAGTATATGGAGGTTTGGAGGGACTTACATCTTTTAGAGTGCCGGACTCTTTACTGACAGCCACAATTGCCCAGATGAGAATCTGCAGACAGCAGAAGGCACCCATACACACGCCCAGTGCTTTGCCCCAGGTCGGAAACACGTATGAGCCGTAGGTCAGAGACGTACGGTACATCTCGATGAAGATGTAGGTCAGGATGAACTGTACAGAGAAAACAATCTCTTAGCATTATGAATATAAAGACAGACGCCTCTGTGAATGGGACCACCACTGTCAGTGAGATACAGTGTCCCAGCAACCCTGAATTATTCATTACACTGGACGCAGGACAGACATGGTGTTTGATTCCACTTTGCTGCAGAGGCATGTTTCTCATCGTAGTACAATTTTGCTCTGACCCTTAAAAGTCTGATAAATAAATATTTCCATATTGCATTTACAATTACATTACTGTTCATCATAAACAGAAACCTCACAACATGCATCATTACATGATAAAGCGTGAGGCTGATTCCAAATAACAACCCAACCAAAAACCGGACCCTCACCGTTAGCAGGAAGGGAGTGAAAACCACCCAGCAGGCTTTAAAGTACCACAGCAGTTTTGTGCACCAGGGAGGACAACGACAGATCATGTCCACAATGTCCTGACAGAACTGGTTCACCCCTGCAATTACATCAGCATATGCAAATATAATATAGATCACAGAATGCAGTCACGTGACATATAAGGAAAATGTGACATTGAGGTTGATGATTATTTAGCAGACACTTAACCAAACCAATGAATGTAACATTACTAAAGAAAATGTAGTCATTTAATGAAATAGAAAAAAAGGCCTTAAATGTTCATGCTGTCAAAATTAGAAGAAATGTGTGAAGGCTTTGAGATAAATAAAAAAAGTGTGATCCATCTAAAAGAAATAATACTTATTTCATGTAACTCAGAAAACAAAGCAGAATATCTTAAGTGCCTCAGATAAAACGGAATATGCGTGTTGTGTTCTTCATCAGAAGTACCAACAATATCAACCCGATGCCTTTAAACCATGATTCTGCTTCCTGTGGACTGATAATAACCCCACAATTTACTTTGCTATAAAAGGCAATCTGATTGCCAGGTGCTTTCCAGTTTTATGTGCCATATTAATCTTAGGCTGTTTTCACACTTGGCCTATTTGGTTTAATTAAAACAAACTGTTGTGATTGCTCTGTTAGTGTGGTTCATTTGAATAAGTGTGAACGCTGCCATCTGAACCCTGGTGCGCACCAAACAAGCAGACTGAGACTGCTGAAAAAATGGGTCTCGGTCCGCTTCCAAACAAACTCTAATATGAACACAACACGCAGGCCTGGTTCTACGGGGGTGCTAAGCACCCTCAGTTGATACTGTAATAATATTGGCGAAACCGATTTGGCAAATTTGTCTCCGAGCTCTGGAGAGCGTCACATGCACCTATTTACAGTGTGTTTTTGCAGCGGTGAGAAATGTAGCCAATCACAGATATAGCTGTTGATCTCTCGAACGCGATCAGAATCTCGACCGCTCAAAGCGCCAGTTTCTGAGTTCATGCAGGCTCGCGAAACCTCTCATTAAAGGAACACTCCACTTTTTTTGAAAATAGGCTCATTTGACAAGTTCGCTAGAGTTAAATAATTGAGTTTTACCGTTTTTGAATCCATTCAGCCGATCTTTGTATCTGGCGGTAGCACTTTTAGCATAGCTTAGCATACATCATTGATTCTGGTCAGTCCATTAGCATCTCATTCAAAAAATGACCAAAGACACTTTCAGTATTTTTCCTATTTAAAACTTGACTCTTCTACAGTTACATCGTGTGCTAAGACCAACTGAAAATGAAAAGTTGCGATTTTCTACGCCTATATGGCTAGGAACTACTTTCTCATTCCTGCGTAATAGTCGCGGATCTTCGCGGCCGTACCATGGCTGCAGCAGCACAATGAGATTACGCAGCGTCTGAAAGTAGCCCCCAGCTAGGTAACTTTCAATGTGACCGGCACTAAGTTTGTGTAGTTGCAGAGAAAGTTTCAGGCTTGCAGCCGACAAATTGTGTTGTGGATTTACCTGTGTGATTAGCCATGGTTCTGTGTGTTGTAAAGGGCTGTGATAGTAAGTCGAAGGTGTATACTACCACCATGTTTCACAGATTACCAACGAATCATTGCGCCGCTGCAGCCATGGTACGGCCGCGAAGATCCGCGACTATTACGCAGGAATGAGAAAGTAGTTCCTAGCCATATAGGTGTAGAAAATCGCAACTTTTCACTTTCAGTTGGTCTTAGCACACGATGTAACTGTAGAAGAGTCAAGTTTTAAATAGGAAAAATATTGAAAGTGTCTTTGGTCATTTTTTGAATGAGATGCTAATGGACTGACCAGAATCAATGATGTATGCTAAGCTATGCTAAAAGTGCTACCGCCAGATACAAAGATCGGCTGAATGGATTCAAAAACAGTAAAACTCAACTATTTAACTCTAGGGGACTTGTAAAATGAGCCTATTTTCAAAAAAGTGGAGTGTTCCTTTAATGAGATTTATTGTTGACAACTTCATTTTTATAACGGAAGTCTGTGAGATCGCGATGAACTGACAAAGCAACAGCATTTTCGTGATCATTGCGATCTTGGCTCGCTTTCGAGGCTACAGTCTATAACATTCATTGAATAAAACTATTGTTGCTAAGAGGACCGACGGCCAATTGCATGCAGCAGAGTTTCGGAGGTGACATCTAAATATAAATGCCACTCTGCACGAGACAGAAATATCCTCCTGAGACCCAGAATACAGGTTTTGCCTCTGTAGAGGACATTATATTTTAGGCAATTTCTCTGACAACATACACAGTTTTAAGTCTGGATATTCTTATGAAAATATTATTACCCATTAATAAAGTATTATAACCCAAAAATCCAATTTGTCTATTCATGTCTTTTAATTTTCTCAATAAATGGGTTCTGGTGTCCTCTACAGAGTAGAGGATATAGCATATAACATAGGAATTAATTAAAAAATATCAATTTGTTTTTAATGCTATATATATATATATGCTATGTAGCATATGACCGGGGGGGGGGGTCTAAATTAACAAGACCTTTTTTTCTGGTTCTCAGGAAGAGGACAAATACCAGTAACGCTTTAAAGCAATGTAAAGGCAGAATAGATTAATACAAAATTTGCAGCAAAATATTTTTGAAATTCCAGTTAAAAGTGATGCCTTGTAAATAAATAATCATACATTTCTCACTTTACACTGCTATGGTGGAGCTTTTGCTTAGCCAATCTGCACTTTACTAGAGCACCCTCAGTAATTTCAGAAGCACCCTCAGTGATTTGATTCTGGAACTGGGCATGACAACACGTACCAAATGTAACATGTAATCGAACCGGGAAGATAAGACCCTAAAAAGGCAGAATGCTCAAACATGATGATGTTGCCCATCACAGTTGGGTACAGGCATCAGAACCGCGTCTCCTCGCAGCAGATCTTTGTTTGTGTGTGTGACGGAGGGATTCCTGCTGCTGTTTTGACTCCTTTACACATTTTATAAGCTCTTCACGAGTTCTCAGCTGGTCAAAATACCATCACATGTACGATGTGCACATACAACGAGCGTATTTAGCCCAGCACAGAATTGTTTTGGACATTCAGTAAGTTCTGTCACGAAATATACATCATAAAAGCTGACCAGTCAGGTGGTGTTAAAATGCCAATGTGAACCGAACCCTTAGGGTGTGTTCACTCCTGTAGTTTGGTTCGCTTGGTTTTTTTGTTGTTGTCCGGACCAAAAATAAAATGATACATTTAGTCCTGATTCACACTGTGATTTAAGACCGAACCTAAAGATACAAAACGACTTTTATGACGTACATTTTTGTGACCCGAATTTACGGAACATTGAAAATGATGTGTGCTAGGATAAACATGCTGGTTGTATGTGCATACATATGATGGTACTTTAACCAGCTGAGAACTCACAAAAGAGCTTTTAAAAATGTGTAAAGGAGTCAAAACAGCCCCAGGAATTCCTCAGTCACACACACACAAAGAAAAATCTGCTGCAAGACAGCATTTTTAACACCCGTACTCAACTTGCCCAGATCCCATAACAAGAAAAACCAGATGTGCTTGAGCATTTAGGGTCTCATCTTGTGACGGTTTTGGTTAGTTTAGATGTCTTTGAAAGATGAATACTAGTTTGGAAGTGGACCGAGACCCATCTTTTCAGCAGTCTAGGTCCGCTTGTTTGGTGCGCACCAGGGTTCAGATGGCAGTGTTCACACTTATTCAAATGAACCACACTAACGGAGCAATCGCACCAGAGTTCGTTTTTAATCAAACCAAACATGCCAAGAGCTAACACACCCTTAAACTACTATATTACCATCACCCATGAGAAAATCAAAGAGAGTGTACCATAGAAGAATGAGATGCCAATGCACATGAAGAGAGTAATGATGATGAGACCAAAGCTAGTGCTGAAGGAGTCTATGAGCGTGAACCAGTATATCCCACCCTGTGATGGAAAAACACAGGACAAAATGAAAGTATATGACAACAATAACAGTAATAATAGCATGAAGAGAATCCCTAATTGACAATATGGAGATGGACAAGATGATGAATTACGCTATTAAACATTTCATAAGCATTACTAAACTTTGGACATCTGTACACACGTATTTATAAAAATGTCAAAAACTCAATACTAATATCAGTTTGTTTGCTCCTCTTACATCAGTGATGAGCAGCAGGCCCATTAGATAGAAGGCGAAACAGAGCAGCGCCAGGAATATCGTCTTGTGCTTCATATTGGTTCTGAGCTCAGGAAACTCATCCAGCACTGCAGTACAGATGCCCTCCATGTTGCCAAACTACAGGAAAGAGAGAGTGAGAGAGAACGTCCCAATAGCAAGAATTAAACAAAGGACTGTGTCCTCTCTTAACCTGTCAGGAGTGTACAAACATGTCATAAGTTTCGCCGACATCTACATCAACAAAATTAAACAGATCCTCGGTTTGCTGTTAGGGCAACACAAGCGCTGATGTGTGCCATCATCTACCATCGTCTGTTAGTGCTCATGTTTACATTTATGCATTTGGCAGACTTTCAGTATATTCAAGCTATATTTGACCATTTATATATAAAGATTTATCACAACTAATATGTAGCAAAAAAATACTCTGAAACTGAACTTGGTGACACTGAGAGAAAGGCAGTGCTTGAAGACAGAGGAAGGAAAACCGCTGTGTTACTGCACATCCCATCACTGAGCTTAGCTACAACACTCATTTCAGTAAATGTGCATGAAGACAGGATGTATTGTACACTGTTATTTCACACATCTCTTGACAAATCTGCTTCCTGAATACTGAGGTGTCATACAATAAAGTTTATGATCACTTGAATTCATATCAGAGTTCTTACGCTGTTTGACCAATCAGATTATCATGGCATCTAGTCATTTCATTTCTTTCATTTCTTTCGTCTTTTAAATTCAACTGAAATACTGTAGATTCAAATGATTATTCTTATGCATATACACGTGCACAAATAATGTATACACTACCATTCAAACATTTGGGGTCAGATTTAAAAAAAAGAAATTAATACTTTTATTTAGAAAGGATGCAGAATATTGATCAAAAGTGACAGTAAAGACAAGTATAATGTTACGAAATATTTCTGTTGACTGGAGTAATGAATAATTAAAATTTTACTTTACCATCACAGAAATAAAATACATTCTAAATTGTTATTTTTGATCAAATAAATGCAGTCTTGGTGAACATAGGAGACTTATTTTAACAATATTACAAATTCTTACCAACTCCAAACCTTTGAATGGTAGTGTATCTGTGTATGATGTGACACTAGAAACAACATGAAAAATGGTCTGCAACATGAATAACTGTCAAACATAACATGTTTGCATGCACTGCAGGGTCTTACCAGTGTATCCACTCCCAGCATAAAGAGCATGAGAAAAAACAGAATGGACCAAAACACTGATCCTGGGAGAAGAGCCAGGGCTTCCGGGTAGGCAACAAATGCCAGACCAGGACCTAGGTTAAATGAAAAATAATAAACTATGCATTGGCTTTGAAATTGCAAATATTTGAAAACATTTTCAGTGACTGTAAATCATAGATCTGGTGTGAGCTGAGCTATCTGGGGTTTCAGACGAGGAAGTAGCAACATGACAGGCTAAACAGGCTGTACCTGTGTCTGCCACCTGACCTACGGGCACTCCCTTCCTCCAAGCCATGTGACCCAGGATAGAGAAAATGGCAAAGCCTGCAAAAAAGCTGGTAGCGCAGTTCCCTATGGTGATAATCAGAGTATCCCTGAGGGGAGAAATCATTTTGAGACTTTAAGTAATGTTTAATACGACAAAAAAGCAAAAACAAAGTGTTCTCCCAGAGTAAAAAGCCTCACCTGATAACATTATTGTCAAATTTATTGTAAGACGCCATTGACAGGAGGCCACCAACCCCAATACCCAAAGAATAAAAGATCTGCGACGCAGCATCATTCCACACCTACAATGACAGGAAGTATGTACAAAACTGAAGGAATTGGAAAACTGTAGCATTGATTTAAAAAATGTTTTTGCTGTTTAGTAAAGGGTACCTGTGCATTAGCCAAATGGGCCCAGTTTGGAGTGAGGTAAAAGGCAACACCGTTTGAGGAGCCCTCAAGGGTGGCCCCTCTGATGATGAGGACCACCAGCACAAAATAGGGGAAGGTGGCAGTCACATACACCACCTCACATCAGAGGAAAGATGGGAAATGAATCTCTATAATGTAGAATATGTTCTCCTTTATCCTGAAATGGCCTCATATGAAGTCCACACCAGGGTAATTATAGTTAACTAAAACCATAAAAATATAATAAATATTTTAAAAAGTATATTTATTTTAGCTAGTTACTGAGACAAAATTTCTCTTTTTCATTTAGTTTAATTGGATGTCAGACATCCCA
This sequence comes from Gobio gobio, assembly GCF_949357685.1. Classification (NCBI taxonomy): domain Eukaryota; kingdom Metazoa; phylum Chordata; class Actinopteri; order Cypriniformes; family Gobionidae; genus Gobio; species Gobio gobio. The sequence goes on from NC_137107.1 coordinate 23,436,909, forward strand.
CCACAAACATGAATGAATATAGGATATTGCATAATATTATACTGCATTATATTTTATTACATTATATTCATATTTAACGTGTAAGCCGCGTAACATGAGCTTCAATGTCAGCTCATTTATATATAAAAAAAACGATATGGAGTAGCTTTTCTCCCTTCTCCATTTCTTTCCTGCTCGCTCTTGTATCTAATAGTAGGCCTTTTCATGCGTATTCTGTCCGAAATCCGAACGGAAGTTGTCAAAGTAGAATGCATCTCGGCTGACAACTCTGAATCATCGAAAACACACTTTATTACCCTGGAAACGGTTCTTGTCTGTCTCGCGCTCAATTTCTGGGATATTGCATATAATTTGCTATCAATATGCGGGAGAGTCCTGTAACTTCCGGGAGAGGTGGGATGTCTGTGATGTACTAAAATAACTACAACTAAACAAAAAATAAATAACAGCTATATAGATGTTTGTTTGTTTTTTACTAATAAAAAAAATTACAAAAACAAACAACAAAATGACCTAAACTTAAAATATAATTTAAATGAAAATATGAATAAAAACTGTAATAGTATGTTAATAATATTTAAATAACACTGGTTTCCACCTACTTTCCTATTGGGAAAAATGCCAACTGGATGCACTGTGGATCTCTGTATCTTACCTTGCCTGAGCTGCGAATGCCCTTGAGCATGCAGAGAAAAATGACGACCCAGGCTGCCAGCAAACATAGAGCTAGAGGCCAACGCACTGGACCGGGATCATGCAGCCCTTCACTGTTCACCACACCCAGAACCTTTACACTGAACACACACAAGCACTGTGTAAGCCTCACATTCATCGGCTAGTACTGTTTCAAGTGGTTTTGTGGTACATTAGCCTTAATCTCTCCGCAGAACACTAGAACAGATGTTAGAGGTCTGTACTTGTCAGTAAAAGCAGGACTTTGGACTTGTACTTTATCACACCTCTAACTGTGGTATTTTTAGATTCAAGGATGCAAACAAACATGAAACACGAGCAAACAAATTAGGCCAATAAATTAGGTGTCATTAGTTCATGCAGGTGAGCATGGCATTACTTTTACAGCATTTATTTAATCTACACTACCATTCAAAGTCTACTTATGCTCACCAAGGGTGCATTTATTTAATCAAAAATAGAGTAAAAACAGTAATATAATGACAATTTAAATCATCTGTATTCTATTGTAGTATATTTTACTACAATGCGATGGCATGGCTGAATATTGAACTTAATATTTGTGTGATACATTCAAGTCCAAAAGAACAGCATTTATTTGAAAGAGAAATCTTTTGTAACATTATAAATATCTTTAAAGACCCTTTTGATCAATTTAATGCATGCTTGCTTAATAAAGGTATTCATTTCTAAAAAGAAAAAAAGAATTCAACACACATATAACAAATAAAACAGTTATAGACATTAATATATACAAATAATTATGAATAGTACATTTATAAAATCAACATTAATAAATGCTGCAATTTTTTTATTAGATCATGATACCTAATGCATCAAATAATGTTAACAGATTTAACCCTATTGTAAAATGTTACCCAAATCTTTATGGAAAACTTTCTTTTAAACAATTTGTATATAAACTGTCCCATTAATTTTAATGCAACAATTTATATAAGAGTGTTATTTTACAGTTTGACAGAAACTTGTTCTGCTTGTGCTTCATATATGAGTTTAGTTAACTCCATTATTTACTGAGACACAAAACATAAAATTAAGTGGCTTACACATCACGTCAGAACTGTTCACATGTTCCAAAATCTATTCTATAAATGGTATTTATAAAGAATTTTTTCATTTAATTGTGTTTATAAAAGAAGGCAATGTACAGACTAGTTTAGGAAATTTGTATAGTGAAACTGAGAAAAAAAAAAAGCTTACTTCCAGAAGACCTCAGAGGGACTTTGGGTGACATTAGTTTTGTTCTGTCGAGAAAAAATTGGTAACATAGATGATAGGCAGTAGTCGATTACAAATTACAATTGTTTAACATTTTATGTTAACTTAGCAGAAAAGTAAGACTTACTCCACATAAGGCAATGTTATGAAGAGCATCACATGACCAGGGCAGAGGGCTTTGGAAAGAGCTGCCCAAGTAGTAGAATGTCCAAGCGATAATGACATTATAATAGAGACACACAAGAATGGACACACACAGCATCCCTATGCCAATCCCTGCAACGAGGCCAGGACAACACAATCATCTCCATTTGTTTAGCCCTGTATTTTAATTACTGATTATTACAATACAGAAGGACCATTTATTCTTACTTCTTATGCAAAGTGGAGCTACACGACTTTGAATAACGAATAGAACTCAAACCCAAATTTACATAATCTATTTACAAACCATAATTAAGCTGCTGAATTGATGAATTGCATGTGTTGTGGTACCTTTGAGGAGGGGACAGCACTTCCAGACGGTGATGGGACCCGCGGCTCCATACTGGCCCAGGCTGAGCTCCATGAGGAAGAGAGGCATACCCGTGAAGAAGAGCATGATGAAGTATGGGATGAGAAACACACCTGCAACCCAACAGAGGATAACAGTCAATGTTCTATTTCAGAAATGTATAAGCTTGTTTTGTTGCTCAAACAGAAGAGCACGGCGCTAACAACGCCAAGATCATAGCTTTGATATATATAATGTATATGTATTATACTATTGGTATTTTCATACCAATATAGTAAAGACAAGACAGGAAATTATGGGGGTGAGGAGGGTGGAATTAATTTTTTTTTTGTGTGGCATGAATCAGATTCAAAGTTCACCTGCAGAAGCACCACAGCTCAACATGTTGGAGCATGTACACTAACCACTGATCCACAACCACAAATTATGTCTTTTGTTACAGTGATTCCCCACTCCTAAATCACTGTTTTTTTCAATGGGTTATTTTCCTCCTCAGGATTTGTTTTCATACATTTCACATTAAATAAGCCTCTTCAAAAATACAGAACTTTAAAAACACTGCATAGACTGCAAACAGTAAATATCCACCTATGGATATGAAAACAGCCTGAAGTCGTTACATCCAGTTAATTCTGGATGTAACTAATCATTTCGGCCCAGTTGTTCAAAAGTAATCTGATCGGATTTGATCAAATCTTGAAAATGGGTTGTTCAAAAGAGGGGGAAAAAAAGGATGCAGAAATCAGATTAGATCACAAAATCCAATCTTGGTTTTGATTTGGATCAAATTGTCAGTTTGTGTTGTTCAAAACTTTTTAGTGAGATTGGGACACCTCTGATCCAAAAAGCAGAAGGGTGGATTTCAGGAACAAAAATGTAATAAAACTTTAAAACTGGTCAAAAAATACAACATTTGTTTCATGTAATACACACATTTTTATTTTGCTCGATTAGTTTAACTGTTAAAGTAATAAATTAGCAGCAGACATTAGGTTACCTATTAAGCCTTTCGGTAGCCTACAGTGAAGAAACAAATTTAAGGCATTTGTAAATATCAAACAAAAATATTATAAGTGTTTTTTAATTACTTTTTGTTTGTAAACTACATTGGCATAATCATAAGAGATGAACAAGTCAAAAGTTCAAAAGCGAACAAAGTTTCTCGGGTGAACGCTATGTGAAACCCCCCCACCCCCCAAGCGCGTCATTGAATCATTCACTCAAACCGATTTTTAAAGAAAATTATTAATTAAAATGAACTACATTTTTTAATATACTGTATTGTTTATTTGTCTATTCAGAATCGTGATCTCCACTTTAAACCAAAAAATTGTTATTCTCAGTTTATCCAGAATCATGCAGCTCTACTGTCTGTGTGTGTGTGTGTGTGTGTGTGTGTGTGTGTGTGTGTGTGGTGTGGTGTGTGTGTGTGTGTGTGTGTGTGTGTGTGTGTGTGTGTGTGTGTGTGTGTGTGTGTGTGTGTGTGTGTGTGTGTGTGTGTGTGTGTGTGTGTGTGTGTGTGTGTGTGTGTGTGTGTGTGTGTGTGTGTGTATATGCATGCATGGTGTGTAATATGTAAGAGAAAATGGAGCCATTTCGGTGTCCACTTTCAGACGCCACCGGCTCTTGCTTTGTTTCTTTGGTTTCAAGTCTAGTATTTAGCAAAATTTCATAGTTCAGAAGTGACATTCAAAGTGTTGTTTAGCACAATCCATGAAATGTATGTTTTAAAGTCTCTTTTTTTAAGAATTTACTATTGTAGCATGAAAAATAAAAACTCAAATCTCCCAATGCTTTTCTACATCACCATCCCACAATCATTGAACAGGTGTCTTTACCAACTTTACTCTTTACATTGCAAATTTCTTTTTGAGGCCTTCTTGGTTTAGGAAAATTTGTTTCCGAGGTTTAAAGAGGAATGTGCCCTCCTCCCTACAAGTCTACAGGGAAGGGTTTTTGGTTGTGGTTGGTTGGTCAAGGGGATGGATTTCAGCTTAGTTCCAAACATCCTGGTTTACCCGTGAAAGACCCATTCACAAAATCAAGTAAGGATTTTTTATGAGGCAAAATCTCAGGCACACACTGATTTTTTTGGTTTTAAGGTGCTAGTTTGTGTGACAAATTTTCAATAAATAATGGTGAATTAACCAAACATTTATACTGAATTTCTACACAATTTTTCTCAACTCAAAGGATCCATAATGTACATTCTGTTCATCCTAACAGATTCTTTTTCATACTGTCGCTCACCTCCTCCATTTCGGTAGCAGAGGTAGGGGAATCTCCAGACATTTCCCAGGCCAACACAGTAGCCAATACAGGAGAGAAGAAATTCATATTTGCCGCCCCACTGTTCTCTGGGAGGCTGAACAGGAGAAGCTGGTGCAGAGGATGGAGGCTGGTGCTCAGTTTGGGACTGGGATACAGGGCTGATGACATCGTTAGAAGACACAATCCCGTTCTGCTGTGATGGACTCTGCCAAGAAGATAATTTAAATCTTATGATCACGATCAAACAACCATAAAACAGATCAACACACCTCCATGTCTTTCAATAATGTCAGAAGATATAAAGCTGAGCAGTAAGTCCTCTATTTGAATCAGGCCATCAGCAGGCTTTAGGCATCACCCTGACAACTGCCTAGCCACACCCTACCAACCATCCTTCTAGCTTTAGCTACTTCAAACTTCAAACTATTTAAATCTTAAAAACTCCAAACCTCAAGAATTTAAAGCTACTTCAAACTTATCACCATGACTTTTTCAAGCCAACATCCAACCTGGACAAAACGCTTTTATCTAGTTTGCATTACTTCACTTTTCAGCTGAAAACTCTGTAAGTCTGGACTGAATTTCACTAAAGTCTGGGATGAGGAACTAACAGTCAGTTTGGTTTGAGCAGTGGGAACGCTATAGTGAGATAAAGGGGAAGTAATTTGATTGCTAAAGGTACATGAATGACACACAACTGAACAAGGGTGGTTTTAACTGACATTGTTTGCAGGCATTTTTCATCATATAAATAATAATAATAATAATAATATCATAGTTACTTTTTCTTTCATAAATATAGTAGCTTATTTTGATCCTCATCCTTCCAAAGAATATTTTATTAATTTATTATCTACCAAGGGGGTGCTAAAGAGACGGTTCATCCAGAAATTAATATCACCATTCACTTTCATTGTATGAAACACAGTGACTGAGGATGTAATTCTCCTTTTGTGTGGAAAAAGTCAAATATTTATGGAACCAAATGAGGGTATTAGCATTTTGGATTAACTAACCTTTGAACTTTTATTAAACTAACCTTTAAAAAAAAAAAAACTAGTGTTGAAACACAGCCATGGACAGGAATGAGGGCAGTCGGGTTGTGTTACCTCGACAGACCAGCAAGCCAACTGTGTTCACACGAGTCCAAGTTTCTTTCATAACTCAAATGACATCAAAAACATGTTCATTCTCTTGTGTAAAATAAGTATTCGCGTGTAATAGCATTAATAAGTACCTCTCTTGTAGCTGCCTCGTTCACAGTCCCACCGTTTCCAGGTGCTGTTCTCGCCTCCTCACTCGGCATCTCCCCAGCGCTTTTCTTCTGATGCACGCTACATTGTTCACTTATTGGTTTCATCGAGAACCCTAGTTGACTGTTAAAACAGAATGCAGAGTTCTATAGACTTTTAATAGATTCCTTCGAATAAAATAGTGTTATCCGGACTACAAAGCGCAGGTGGACTGCGATGATCCATGTTGTTGGTTGGTTAGGGGAGGAGGAACAGAAGAAGGGAGGCGCCGGTGTCTGTTCCGCACACAAAGCGCACCTTCCTGCAGGTAAACTCGTATATAATGCTCCTCCTAGGAACACTTTTGGTCATTCCCATCCTCCATCCTTTTTAACATTTATTAGTGCATAATTTGCTTTCAGCCTATCTTTGTTTATTGACAGGTCCTGTGTCTACATGCCGGTGCGTCAAATGATGGTTGGCGAGTTCTGACATTGAAAGCTTTATTTTCGCCTTCCGAGGAAAAGTTAACTTTTGGCTATCAATGTTCAGGCGATAAGCGTATTCGTCTCGTTTCAACAGGAAGTCACTTCAGCAAGTTCACTACAACAGCAGGAAACCGCATTGTGTCCTGGCTTGGTGTGACACAAACTCGTTTTTTGAGTTATAGCAACGGGCACAAAATCTATTTAATTTTAAAAAGATAAATGAAATTATAAAATTTTATGAAATTGTTTTATTCAATCAATATATATATATATATTTACGTGTGTGTGTGTGTGTGTGTGTGTGTGTGTGTGTGTGTGTGTGTGTGTGTGTGTGCAGGGCTCTCAAGTCTCACGCATTGGGCGTGAGACACACGCATTTCAACCCGTTCACACGCTCACACGCCACACCGTGTATTTCTCACGCAGAGAAATTTCCAGGATAATGCCCACCAAATTGCGCTGCTATTAGAGGAATCAAGTGACTTCCACATATAGAGCTCAGAAGGCCCTGCCACGCACCAGCCAATCAAATAAAAAATACAGCTTCCGAACAGCCAATCAGAAAATAGCATTGCTGTATCCGGGTAAGATTTAGATATTCCCGCAACAACAAAGTTTACATTCTGCCACCTACTGGTGGTTTAGTTTAGTGTTTTCTTTCCAACATTTCTTAATTGTATATTCAAAAATATTCTTAATTTTATGTTCAAAAATATTTAAAACAATCTCATAGAATTTTTCAGTGTAAATGATTTAATTTGATTGACAACAGCCCTACAGTGTCTTATTAATATATCAAATTTAAGAATATAAAATGAAAACTGAAGCATAGCCTATATTTAATAAGATTATGGGAAAATGCCCTTCATAAAAGGTAAAAATATCAAAAAGATATGCAGATTTAAATATCTCAAATCTGATTGAACACTGGTGAGACTATTGCTTCAGAATAAATTATATTTACAACACAGTAAATTCTGCAAAAAAATATTCCAAATTATTATGGATTATTAATTTACCTCTTCCCTGACATCTTTCTTTGAAATAGAGAAATGCAAGAATTAATACTATGCACACACACACACGCACGCACGCACGCACGCACAGAAATGTTAAATTAAATAAAATACAAATATTATTATTTATTTATACAAATTAGTGTCATTTTTCAGATCAGAACCCCCACCCAAACCCCTGCTGCCGTCGCCAAAATCTCACTCTGAACTCAGTTCAAAACTTGAGAGCCCTGTGTGTGTGTGTGTGTGTGTGTGTGTGTGTGTGTGTGTGTGTATATTTATTTATTTATGTATTATTTGTGTAGTTTCATGTATTAAATATGTATTATTTATTTATGAATTTATTTTAATATACAACCTTTTACAAAACAGCATTAATTAATCAGTTGTCGGCAAATTAATAAACATTGAGCTGTGCAAAGGCCAAAAGATTGTTTTATTTGTGATTTCACATGTTATTGAAATGGGAGCTTAGTAAACAGTTTTAGAGATTTCAGTCTTTATAATTCAAGTAGACAGAACCTGTACTTGCATGATAACAATATAGATATGCTATGCAGCTATTACGATTACATTGGTAAAGTGTATACTACCCTAACCCTAACCCTAACCCTATATATATATAATCTTAAGTGTTAACTATCAATGGGATAAATTAACAGAAATGGTGGCCAGTCAAACTAATTTAAACTATAAATTGCTAAATATCATAATTTTTGGGATGTATGTAATGTGTATGATATCGTATTCTGTTGTATAATGGCCTATATTTGTTGTATTTTTTTTAATCTGTTGTTGTTAGCTGTACTAATTTTGTTTGTATTGTGTTGGGTTTCGAAGGGCGGCATGGTGGCTCAGTGGGTAGCAAGAATGTCCCCGGTTTGAGCCCTGGCTGAAGTTTGCATGTTCTCCCCGTGTCGGCGTGGGTTTCCCCCACAGTCTATAGACGTGCAGGATAGGTGGATTATATATGCCAAATGGTCCATAGGAGTGTGTGAGTGTGAGAATCTGTCCAGTGCTGGGTTGTGTCAGGAAGGGTATCCGGCGTAAAACCTGTGCCAAATCAAATGTGTGTGTAAAGTGGACCCTGCAAATGAGCAGGAATAATGCTAGGAAGATGGATGGATGGATGGTGTTGTGTTTTGACATTTTGAAAGAATGTCTATAATATCTTAAGAAAGGCAAACATGGGTTGCTCATGGGGACACTTTTTGTTGTCATATGAGCTGTAAATGATGTCACTGCATGGAAAATTATATCATATCAATGCTAATTGGCCGATGGCACCACAAGAACACACCTGTGAAGAAAGATTTTAATGTCAGCATGAAACGGAAGGTGTCATAGTCTTTTCTTCCCTATTATGATGTATAGCTTAGTGAAACTAGCCTGACAAGCCAGACCCACATCAAGATGTTGGGTCTGGGAACACACCATTGGCAGGGCTCAATCCAAGGGGTGGGATAAACGGTTGTCTTTCAAATTCCCTCTGCACGCAATTGGTGTAGTAGCAGGCGGAACCGTCGCAACTCTGCCGTCATTATGTTAAGCCCACCCACCGACTCTACATGATGTGATTGGCCTGACTAGAGTTTGTTTTTTCCAGCTCGCAAGTCAACGGAGAGTTGCTAGACGACCCTGGCTGCAAATAATATTTGCTGACGCTAGGGTGCGTTTAGATTTCTAGGCTACAGTGAAATGGCTTCTCGCACAAGAAAAAATGTAGCGAGGGACCCTCCATCGGGAATTGATTGGATAGTTGTAGTTTGCTATTGCTGTGATGTCATGTGTGTGACCGGTTGTCCCGGCCTCGCGCCAGTAAACATGTCATTAGAGAAGAGAAGTCGCTAAGAAGGGAAGATATTTTGAGGGCACATGAATTAAAAAAAGGGTCCTGCTCCAGCCAAGCAACTAACATTGAGATGAATGAGAATGCTAACATAGCTTTCTCCTGGAATTATAGACCTCCTAGCTCACAGCTATCTTTGCTGATACATGATTTATGATATAAAAGGAAATAGATATGGAAAAATGACAATTTTCACACTTTTAATTCTTTCTCCATCAGCCAGTGCCAGCATTTTTGATAATTTTCACAAAACTTTCATGGCCTCCAGAATATTTAGTTTAATTATTTAGTTTAATATTTAGTTTAAGTTAGAAATTCTGAACATGCAATAAATCGAAAGAAAGAACAGAGCCTCTGCTTTAAAAAAAAAAAAAAAAAAAAAAAAAAATATGCACATTTTATTCTAGTTTCATGCAGTCCTTTTTTTAATCAACACTTGATTGTGGGTAAGTTTCGCAATATGATATCAATGAGAAAAAAAAATCCTGCTTAAAATTGGACACTACAACAATATCAATAAAAACATTTTTTTAAGTTTGTTGCCTCAAGGCAACATTGGGACAATTTGAAACATTTTCATTAAGAAAAAATAAATATATTTATTGTCTTTAACTAGACACTTGAACAAACACATTTATCAGTTTTTAATGTACAAACATTTTTTTTGTTTTGCTGTGTTTTTACATTTAATAAAAAGTAACATTTCATATCCAGCTGTTGCTCTCAGGCAACATTGTACCATCATGGAACACAAACATTACCAAACCATCATATCAAGTTAACATATATCAAATTATCATATCCATCTTTATCCACAACTTCACTCTCTCCCTGCTGGATTGTCACTACACTCTAAAAAAAGATGGTTCTTTAAAGGTTCTTTACGCGCAGTAACAGTTCTATTTAGAACTGTATCTTTGTGTGTATCTTATGTCTTTAAAAACTTTAAAAGGTGTAACTGGTTTCCAACAATCATGTCTTTCTCTCTTTTTAGTTTAACAGAATATGTAAGTGTGCACAGCTCTGTTCAGTTGAGGATACTTACCTTCTCTTCTCAATTTTTTTTATTGTTAGATTTTTTATATTACTTTATGCCTTAACATACCCACCCAGTCACAAAAAAACATTAAAGCTATCCCATTACATTATATCACTTTTTCCTTTTAACAAGGTAAAAGGCTCACAAACTGTCCATTTTTGATCATTTTCACAAAATCAAATGGAAAAGACTCTAAACTCAACTGTGTATGTCAGATGCTGTCACTTACCATAACCTCATCATCTGCAAAGAGAAACAATACACACATAATGAAGGGCGTAAAGACATCATAAAGGATTGTATTTCACTGGAACTTGGTCTATATCATGTTCAATGTCAATTGTTATTTATTAATGTAATCAGCTAACCGCTGTTGTTAGAGCACTGTTTTGTGTTTTTTTTGTTTGTTTTTTGCCATGTCAATAAACATAAAATTACCTATATTGACACAACATGCTGTTTTTATTTTAATTTAATTTTAATTAATTTATATTTGATTTGATTTTATTTTATTTTATTTGGTAAAATCCAAATAGAGGCAACAAGACCAGGCAGATAGAGGACTAAAATATGTAAAAAGAATATTAATAATACAAATATTAATAACATGAAGATGCTAATATACTATTAATTATTTTTTTTTATTTATAACACCATTAAGGTGCTTTGTAACACTTTTTTTTAAAGCATGGTTCTGTATGGAACCGTATAAAAAGGGTTCTATTTAGCACCAAAAAGGGTTCTGCTATTGTTACAAGCCAAAGAACCGTCATTTGGTACTGTTTAGAACCATTTTTCTTAATAAAATAAACTAAATAAACTGCTACTGTTATGACCTCATCTTCCGCATCACAGTATGACACCTCATCCTCACCTTCATCCTCATCAACTGGTAGTTGTGTTTTATACCTTTTTTAACTGCTATAGAAAATGTGCAGATATACACTCACCTAAAGGATTATTAGGAACACCATACTAATACTGTGTTTGACCCCCTTTCGCCTTCAGAACTGCCTTAATTCTACGTGGCATTGATTCAACAAGGTGCCGAAAGCATTCTTTAGAAATGTTGGCCCATATTGATAGGATAGCATCTTGCAGGTGATGGAGATTTGTGGGATGCACATCCAGGGCACGAAGCTCCCGTTCCACCACATCCCAAAGATGCTCTATTGGGTTGAGATCTGGTGACTGTGGGGGCCATTTTAGTACAGTGAACTCATTGTCATGTTCAAGAAACCAATTTAAAATGATTCGAGCTTTGTGACATGGTGCATTATCCTGCTGGAAGTAGCCATCACAGGATGGGTACATGGTGGTCATAAAGGGATGGACATGGTCAGAAACAATGCTCAGGTAGGCCGTGGCATTTAAACGATACCCAATTGGCACTAAGGGGCCTAAAGTGTGCCAAGAAAACATCCCCCACACCATTACACCACCACCACCAGCCTGCACAGTGGTAACAAGGCATGATGGATCCATGTTCTCATTCTGTTTACGCCAAATTCTGACTCATCCATCTAAATGTCTCAACAGAAATCGAGACTCATCAGACCAGGCAACATTTTTCCAGTCTTCAACTGTCCGATTTTGGTGAGCTCATGCAAATTGTAGCCTCTTTTTCCTATTTGTAGTGGAGATGAGTGGTACCCGGTGGGGTCTTCTGCGTGTTGTGGCTTCACAAATGCTTTGCTGCATACCTCGATTGTAACGAGTGGTTACTTCTATCAGCTTGAATCAGTCGACCCATTCTCCTCTGACCTCTAGCATCAACAAGGCATTTTCGCCCACAGGACTGCCGCATACTGGATGTTTTTCCCTTTTCACACCATTCTTTGTAAACCCTAGAAATGGTTGTGCATGAAAATCCCAGTAACTGAGCAGATTGTGAAATACACCAACAACCATGCCACGCTCAAAATTGCTTAAATCACCTTTCTTTCCCATTCTGACTTTCAGTTTGGAGTTCAGGAGATTGTCTTGACCAGGACCACACCCCTAAATGCATTGAAGCAACTGCCATGTGATTGGTTGATTAGATAATTGCATTAATGAGAAATTGAACAGGTGTTCCTAATAATCCTTTAGGTGAGTGTATTATGTGAATTACTATTATTTTAAGTGAATTACAAAACATGCAAAAATGCAAATATATTTAGAACTCTTTTCTTTACAAATATAATATATTTGTTTCCAACCTAGTATGTCTGGTATGGCCTTATGCGATTCCATTATGGTACAATGTTTCCTTGAGGCAACACAGTTTTTTGTTATGTCCTCTAAACATGTGATGATATATAATATAAAGTTCTTGAAAATACTTCTTTACTTACCAGTCGAGGTGACTCATATTTTTGTGGGTGATTAACTGGACGCAAATGAGTGAAAAATGCTCTTTTCCTTAGAGAAAATATGGAGCCATGTGATGTGACGTGCATATGTGCCGAACAATGGACCACTGTGTGTCACGTGACCAAATTTTTGCACTTTCATTGATTAGATAGAGTTATTCTTCCCTGAGATAGGTTTGACCAATACATTTGTTTCTCATTTTATTAAAAATAAACTAAAACTAACTATATGTTGCCTGGAGGCAACACCGTAGAGGGGTTTTAAAAAAGCAACATTACTGAGGCCATGTTCAGACGCCAGCAGAAATCAGAGTTATTGCATATCCAGACTTTATTCAGATGTGTTTTTAAAAGTCTGGACAACAAGAAAACACATGAAATTGGATTATAATTTTTTTTCAAATCTTATTCAAACTACATATGGAGGTGGTCTGATCCCAACCATGGGGGAATACCTACACTCTTAAGAAAAATGGTTCTAAACAGTACCAAATTATGGTTCTTTGGCTTGTAACAATAGCAGAACCCTTTTTGGTGCTAAATAGAACCCTTTTGATAAGGTTCCATAAAGAACCGGGTTAAAGAAAAGTGCTCTATAGGACCTTGTTGGTGTTATAAATAACCTTTTTAATAATCATTTATTTTCATTAATATTAAAGTATCTTCATAATATTAATGTTAGTATTCTTAATATTATTTTTATATATCATTTATTACTATTTTTTTTATTATTATTATTCCTCTATCTGCCTGGCCTCTGGTTTTACATTAATAAAAGAGCATGTTGTCAATTAGGTACTTACATTTTTAATTGACATTCTTTTTTATTTAACAAAAAATGACAGTGCTCTAAAAACGTCTCGGTTACGTATGTAACCCTCGTTCCCTGAGGAGGGAACGGAGACGTACGTTAGTGACTAACGAATGGGGGTTTCGCTTAGAAGCCAATCATCTTCATCGTGTTCAACAGCGCCCAATGGCAGTGCCAATGCCATGGGCATGCGGAATTTGCATGCGTAACTCCGCCCCACCTCGTGGGTATATAAGGAAGTACGCTGCGAACATCGCATTATGTTACTGCTGCAGGAGCCAAGACTGAACTCCTCGCGTTCCAGGCAGCACAGCTGACGTGGCTAAGGAAACGTACGTCTCCATTCCCTCCTCAGGGAACGAGGGTTACATACGTAACCGAGACGTTCCCTTTCGTTCAGTCACTACGACGTACGTTAGTGACTAACGAATGGGGGATCCTATTCAACAACGCCACTCAGCTGTCATCCAGTGCCCTGCGTAAGTGTGAGATCCCGCCACTTAAGGCCCTAGGACTCCCACTTATCACAGGATTACCAAGGTACACTGGGAAGCATATCCCAGTGAGGGAATGCCAAGATGCCTACCGTAGGGAGGACTTAGAGAATACACATATGACCCGCTGAGGGTTGCATATGGAAGATCTCTAGGGTACCAGCCGAAGGTGGATTTTTAACCCTAGGGGTGGCAGGGACTTGCCAAGGGAAAGACACCTGCTCACTGAGGAGGCTTACGGTGGGAATACTCGTGTGGGGGTCGCCGGAGGGGAACCATGCACACGGAGCACCTGGCCGGACATGAGGGTCTGGGCTCGAAAGGGCAGACTGAACTGATGTCGGCGTCGACAGTGCTGGAGGAGCTCAGGGCTCTCGGGGAGCTCACCTGAGGAAAATACGTATCCAGTCATGGGAGTGGAATGGCGAGCAAGCGAAGACACCTGAGCCTGGCCCATTACCGGCCACCCGTAGGGGCGAGTACATAGTCGGACACTGGCTCCACTCGGAGATTGTAGAATCTGGCGAATGTGTTGGGTGTCGCCCAGCCTGCAGCTCTGCAGATGTCTGTTAGCGAGGCGCCATGCGCTAGAGCCCAAGAGGAGGCCACACTCCGGGTGGAGTGTGCCCTCACACCAAGGGGACATGGTCGGCCTTGCTGCTGGTATGCCAAACAATGGTGTCCACTATCCAGTGAGACAACCTCTGCTTTGAGAGAGCGCTTCCCTTCCGCTCTCCACCATAACAGACAAAGAGCTGGTCTGAGGTCCTGAAACACTGCGTCATGTCTACGTAGGCGCGGAGAGCGCGTACTGGACAGAGCAATGCCAAGGCTGGGTCTGCCTCCTCCAAAGGCAGCGCTTGCAGGTTCACCACCTGATCTCGGAACGGAGTGGTAGGAACCTTGGGCACATATCCGGGCCGGGGTCTCAGGATCACGTGAGAGTTAGCCGGCCCGAACTCAAGGCACGCTTCGTCAACCGAAAATGCTTGCAGGTCCCCGACCCTCTTAAGCGAGGCCAATGCGGTCAGCAGAGCCGTCTTCATAGACAAGAACTTAATCTCGGCCGACCGCAAAGGCTCAAAGGGAGGCCTCTGCAGAGCACTTAAGACTACTGAGAGGTCCCAAGAGGGAACGAGAGGAGAGCGAGGAGGATTCAGTCTCCTCGCCCCCCTCAGGAACCTGATGATCAGGTCGTGCTGACTTACCTTTTTGTCTCCCAGGAGATCGTGGTAGGCAGATATTGCGGCCACGTACACTTTCAGGGTGGAGGGAGACAGCCTTCGCTCCACCCCCTCCTGGAGAAACGATAGCACGGACCCGATCGGGCATTTCCAGGGGTCTTCTTGGCAGGAAGAGCACCATGTGACGAAGAGGTTCCACTTCAACGCGTAGAGACGTCGTGTAGACTCAGCTCTAGCGGAAGTGATGGTAGCGACCACCGCAGGTGGAAGGCTACTCAAACCTGCCGTGTCCCGTCCAGAAGCCACACGTGGAGCTTCCAGAACGCTGGACGCGGGTGCCAAAAGGTGCCCCGTCTCTGAGTCAGGAGGTCTGGTCTCAGAGGGATAGGCCAGGGAGGGGCTGTCGCAAGGAGTAAGAGTTCTGGGAACCAGGTCTGGCCGTGCCAAAGCGGGGCGACCAAGACGACCTGCTCCTTGTCCTCCCTGATCTTGCACAGTACCCGTGCAAGAAGGCTCACTGGGGGAAACGCATACTTGCGTAGCCCGGACGGCCAGCTGTGCGCCAGTGCATCCGTGCCGAGGGTGCCCTCGGTCAGGGAATAATACAGGGAGCAATGGGAAGAGTCCTGGGAGGCAAACAGATCTACCTGTGCGTCGCCGAACCGTTCCCATATCAGCTGGATCGTCTGGGGGTGGAGTCTCCACTCTCCGGGGAGAGGCTGAAACCGTGACAGCTCGTCGGCTGCACAGTTCAGGTCTCCAGGGATGTGGACAGCACGAAGGGACCTCAGGCGCTTCTGACTCCACAAAACGAGATGGCGGGCGAGTTGAGACATACGGTGGGAGCGTAGACCGCCCTGGTGGTTGATGTACGCTACTACGGCCGTGTTGTCTGTCCTGACTAGCACATGTTGACCCTTCAGCAACGCTCGGAAGCGGTGCAGGGCGAACCGTACAGCCAGTAACTCGAGGCAATTGACATGCAGAAGGCGCTGGGGTCCTGTCCAGGAGCCCGCGGCTGCTTGTCCATTGCACATGGCACCCCAGCCCGTGGATGATGCATCTGTTGTCACAACAACATGCCGGGAAGCTCGTTCTAAGGACACTCCGGTCCGTAGAAACTTGAGGTTCGACCACGGGGTGAGTGTCTGTAAGCAGGCCCGGGTCACTGGGACCCGGAGCGTGCCAGACCGCCATGCCCATCTCGGGACTCGATCGCGTAGCCAGTGCTGAAGCGGTCTCATATGAAGCAATCCGAGCGGCGTTACCGCGGCTGCAGATGCCATATGCCCCAGGAGCCTCTGAAAGTGTTTCAGTGGAACCGCACTCTTGCCCTCGAGTTGTCGAAGGGAAGTCAGCAGAGACTGCGCGCGCTCGGTCGAAAGCTGCGCGCACATGGCGACCGAGTCGATATCCATACCGAGAAAAGAGATCCTCTGCGCGGGGCAAAGTTTGCTCTTCTCCCAGTTGACCCGAAGGCCCAGACGGGCTAGGTGATGGAGCACCAGATCTCTGTGTCCGCAAACCTGCTCTCGAGAGGGACCCAGTATGAGCCAGTCGTCGAGGTAGTTCAGGATGCGGACCCCGTGCTGCCGAAAGGGCGTAAGGGCTGCCTCGGCAATCTTCGTAAAGACGCGAGGGGACAGAGATAGCCCGAATGGTAGAACTGCGTACTGATATGCCCGCCCCTCGAAAGCAAACCGTAGGAACGGTCTGTGTCGAGGCAAAATGGAGACATGGAAGTAGGCGTCCTTCAGGTCGATCGCTGCAAACCAATCGTGTGGACGAACGCATTCGAAAAGGCGTTTCGCTGTCAACATCTTGAACGGAAACCGGTGAAATCCTGGCCTGGTAGACCTGGAGGATCGCCATGGCATGCAGCGAAGCGGCAGCCTGCCCCGCGGCTCTGTGCGATTTCGACACCAAGGTTGATGTGAATCGACAGGCTTTGGAGGGGTGCTTAGGATCACCACGCCAGGTTGAAGCGCTCTGAGGACACAGTTGCATCGCAACAGAACGTTCAACTGGAGGGACCCCAGTGTACCCTTTAGCTGCCGCCCCATCGAGGACGGAGAAGGCGGAGGAAGTCAGTGAACGGTCACGGGAAGACAACGGGGACTTCCAGGACCGCGTGAGTTCCTCATGCAGCTCGGGAAAGAAAGGTATTGAGGGCAAGGACTGACGGGTGTCAGCGCGAGCCCCCAAAAACCAATCATCGAGCCTTGAGCGTTCGGGACAGGGTGGAGGGTTCCACTCGATCCCTAAACTCGCGGCTGCCCGAGACAACATGGCTGTCAGCTCTGGATCTGACTCGGGCAATGCTGGCACGCCCGAGGGCGGCAGCACAGCCGAGTCGTCATCTCCAGAGGACTCGAGCCCACCTTGTGATGCGGTGATCGACATCGCATCCTCCTCCGGAGCGCCAAATGAGATGCGCGGGGGGGCCGGAGCCGGCCCCGCGATCTGCATCTGAACGCTTGCGGGTTGCAATGTGCAAGACGGGGGTGTGGCCCGAGGCATGAGCGTCGGGGCTTTGTTCCACACCGTAACCGTCAAGTCACCCTGACCACCAGCCGAAGTACTGGGCCTCTGGGACTCAGTAGATCGGGGTGTGGTAGAGGGGACTCTCACTTCATAACGAAGGTCATCGAGTCTTGACCGCAACATTGCGATGGTCATGTTCCCGCAGTGAGAACATGACTCATCCGCGAACGCTGTCTGAGCATGCTGAAAGCCCAAACATACCAGACAGTGTTCGTGCCCATCAGAGGAGGAAAGCAACCGACCACACCCAGAAGTACACGGACGAGACATCCTGAAAAGGACGCGTCACGTGTAAGCTCTTTTATGAGAGGAAAGCCTCGCAGAGAACGCCGAAGCGCCCAGGGACCACACACCAGCTGTCTAGCGGACCACTGCGCAGATCAGCAGGCAGGCAGTATGATGATCACTGGAACGCGCCGTAACACCAACGCCTCTGGAAAGCTGCTCGTCTCGAAAGCTGTCGATGACTCAGATCAGGCTTGTAGGAGTGAAGAGATCCTCTTGGCTCCAAAGCAGAAACATAATGCGATGTTCGCAGCGTACTTCCTTATATACCCACGAGGTGGGGCGGAGTTACGCATGCAAATTCCGCATGCCCATGGCATTGGCACTGCCATTGGGCGCTGTTGAACACGATGAAGATGATTGGCTTCTAAGCGAAACCCCCATTCGTTAGTCACTAACGTACGTCGTAGTGACTGAACGAAAGGGAACAGTTGTTAACTGAATACATGAATAAATAACAATTGACATTGAACATAATATAGATGAAATGAAGACCAGGTGCAGTGACAAATCTTTACAATCCCCTATGATGTCTTCTGAGTGGCGGTTTCTCTCTGCAGAGAGGTTACGTGACAGCATCTGAAATAAACAATTGAGTTACAGTTTGTCTGTACATATGATTATGTGAAAACAATTATGTTTATGAAGCCCTTTACTGTGTTAAAAGGAAAAAGTGATATAAAGCCGTGGGATAGCTTTAATGTTTTTTTTTGTGACTGGTTATGTTTAGGCATAGAGTAATAATTAAAAAATCTAACAATATAGATCATAAATTCAATATCTCTGTTACTTACTTTGTGGAAAAGAGAAGATGAGTATCCTTAACTGAACAGAGCTGCTCACACATTAAACTAAAAAAAGAGAGAAAAAGACATGAAAAAGACAGTTATAATATTCAAAGTTAAAATGTATAGACAATTTAAGAAAATAATTATTTACCTGTGGAGACCTGTATAGTTGTATTGCTGAGCACCAGACTTTGACAGTTACAGATTTGGAAAAACAAAAAGGCAGGAATAAAAAACCCTAAACTCTAACACAAAGAACCATTTCAGCATAAGGGTTCTTCAGGACGATACAGTTCTAAATAGAACTGTTACTGCGTGTAAAGAACCTTTAAAGAACCATCTTTTTTTGTTGTTGGAGTTAAAGCCTACTCTGGGTTCGGGCCAAATTCAGCCTTGAGAGCCCTTCAGAACTTGGAGCCCTCCCCTCGGACAGCATGCCAAATATGCATACTTTATCTATATATCGAATTATATGGGTGAACTTGTGAATTGCTCTCACTGTATTTTGATGTCATACACCGATCGGTTCTTCAAGTTGACGGAAATGCCAGAAGTGTTCATACAGTGTTCAAATGGTATGTCCAAAGATTTCAGAATTGTCCTGTGCGATGGAGGAGTTCGCAAGGCAGCTCGACAGGGCGCTTATTTGGAGAGCGAGATGATGCACCTCCATTATTCCTGCAACAGTTTTGAAAGCCTCGTCACATATGTGGGTACGCCTATGTCGTTACCAAAGCAACCCATGCAATGCAAATAGGTTGGTTATGTCTGAACACACAAATCTTATTTGATCACTTGCAAATTATAGTGTGGATAGTCTGCCTGCCTAAAAAAATCTGGTTTGAGAAAAAAATCTGATTTGCCTGCAGTCTGAACAATAGCCTATGTCCGGATGGGATTTAGAAAGATAATCAAAACATAGATGGAGTAGATCAACACCTCAAAGCTGCACAGCCCTATACCTCTTCCTGGGTCGACATTTCATTTGGTAACGTTAGGCAGTTTTGATTAATATGCTGTTTAATGTTTGATGATCATGTTATTTTACATGCGCACTTTCATGCACAATTTCACAATGCTTTTATCGCTTGTTTGCAGTGTTGGGCACGTTACTTTAAAAAAGTAATTAGTTATAGTTACTAGTTACTTCTTACAAATAGTAGGCTAACTGAGTTAGTAACTGAGTTACATCATTATAAAAGTAACTAATTACCAGGGAAAGTAACTAATGTGTTACTTTTTTTTCTTCAAATGTTCAAATATGTCAAATAACTTGGATGCCCCCAATATTAAATATGTTAAATGAATGAATTGGACACTAAATAGAATAAATTATTATTATAAAACATTGCACATTAATGTACACTATTGTAATGTTGCTGTGGGACAATGTGAGAGACACCTATCAAATTCAATTTATTATTGTAAATATTATCAGTAGACCTACTATAGTGTAAATATAGTGTAAATAGTATCAGTACTTCTTTACTACTCCTCTGTTAGTGGAGCTCACGTTATCACCTGGGTTTTAGCCACTAATGTTGTGGCTGTGATGACGTGAGGCTTCATTAGATTAGAAATAGAATTACTTGCCACCGACGTGGATAGACACTTTCTTCCTGGGCATAAGCTGCACGTTACATAAACATATCTTACCTTTCACCTCAACGAGGGAAAAGTAGCGTTTATACTTTCAGTTTGCGAAAGCTACCTTTTTTGAAGTCGTTGGACTGTGCATATGCGTGTGCGTCATAGGTGTGTGTGAACTCAACCTATCAACCTCAACCTTGTCTCCCACCCACCAATCATCATCAGTTATGTGTACCACCCAACCCAACCCCCAACACGCATGGCTGGCGCGCACACACACACACACACACACACACACTCGTTGCAGGTCCGACTGACAGAGAGCCTGTTCGGATGAAAACCGCTTCAATGAGCTCAATTATAGTAACGCCGCATTTTTTTCCTCAGTAACGCTAACGGCGTTGTAACGGAAGAAACTGTAATTCGTTTGATTACTCATTACTGAAAAAAGTAATTCCGTTAGTAACGGCGTTTATCTATAACGCCGTTATTCCCAACACTGCTTGTTTGTGCTTTTTCTTTGTCTGTGTTTTGATCCAGAGATTTTGCACTTTTTCAAAAGATGTGTAATAGCGCCCGCTACAGTATTACAGTGAAAACATGGATTGCCAGAAAATTCCGTCAATGGCAGGGAAACAGTTAAGAGACCTTCAAAAACTGGGCACTGGTAAAACATCTACCCTGCCTCATAACATGTAGTTACAATAACTAACAGCAGGAGTTAACTGGCCCATGCAAACCAGGCAAACCCTGACCCCCTGGATATTTTGTGATAGCTAGTCTTGGTATGCTGAAGCATTAAGTTTTCCCTTCACTGGAAGTAATGGGCCTTGTAATGAGGTTTGTTGTTATGGGAAGGAGGCGGGAACCGGCGAACATTCAAACAAGACTTTAATAAATAAACAAACTGAAAGTAGCCCCTCACGGATGACTGCCGCGCACACACGTAACAAAACATAGATAAAACACAACGTAAACTCCAGGCCTGGTCCTCTCTCGTCCTTCATCATCCAATTACTCACCGGCCTCGCATCGGGCTCTCGCGGCTCTCGCTCGTCCTGCTCGTCACAGGCCTATAGCCTAACCCCAGAAAAACAGCCCCATATAGGTAACATTCTCCTGGCATCCGCCAAACCCAGACTCGCCCATCCGATTGCCAAACAGAGAAGCTTGATTCATCACTCCACAGAACATGTTTCTACTGCTCCAGAGTCCAGTGATGGTTTACTTTACATCGTTCCATCTGACGCTTGGCGTTGTACTTGGTGATGTGCCGTTATTGATGAAGTACCTGAAAGCCACACTTGAGTAAAAGTATAGATATCTTACAAGAAAATGACTTTGGTAGAAGTTAAAGTCACTGTATATAGCTCGAGTAAAAGTATGTGATATTAATTGTACTGTATTTTATTTTTTTTAAACGTACTTAAGTATTGAAAGTAAAATAAGTCAATGAAAAATACAAAAGGTCAAATAAATATTTAAAAATGGAAAAAAATATGCAGTTTCACAGACACACACAACTTCGTTTGACAAAAAAATTAACTGAAACTTTGTGTAGCACACTTAAGCAGCATCAACTAGGGGTGGGAAGTATGATGATCAGCCATTCAGTCTTATCTGACTTTTGACGATCCTATGGGCCATCTCTTGCCATGTTTTCCGGTCTTCTGCATTCTTTTTTTTAGCTGTTCTATGCCTAGGCCTGTGTCACTCTTGATGGTTTCGAGCTACCGCGTTTTTTGGCGGCCTCTTTTCCTTGTTCCACTTGGCCAAGAATCATTGTATTTTCCAATTAAGCTGTTCGCATCACATGACCAAAGTAGATGAGCTGCAGTTTGGTCATTTTTCCCTCAAGTGATTCTGGAGTGGTTTGATGCGCTCCAGAACCACTCTGTTGGTAACCATTGCTGTCCATGGTATCCTTAAGAGCCTTCTCCAATACCACAACTCTAAGGGATCAATCCTCCTTCTATCGTTTTTTTTTTTTTTCTCCAGCTTTCACATCCACGTTAATGTAGGAAACACAATTGCCTGGACTAGCCTGCATTTGGTTGAGAGTTTGATTTCTTTGCTCCTCCAGATTTGGTTCATCCTCAGCATTGCATTACGTCCTAATGAAATGTGTCGTTTTATTTCAGGTGTACAGTTGCCAGTCTGGTCAATCATAAATCCCAAGAATCAGAGGTCCTTAATGCATTCAATTTCTTCACCATTGATAGTAACTTTAATTGCCCCAGTTCCGGCTGTTGACATAAAAATATATTTTTGATGTTCGTGTGGAGTCCCATCTTTTCACTTTCCTTTTGAATTTTTATTATAAGGTGTTTCAGACCATCTTCGGTTTCTGCTAATAAGGTTGACTCATCAGTATAATGAAGACACCTATTTCCGAATTCTTTCCGTGGGGAGAGAATACAGCCTTGTCTCACGCACCTATTTGAACCATTCTGTATCATCAGTTCGGACAACTACTTCTCGATCTTTATAAAGCGATCTTATCAACTGGGTAAGATGTGCTGACACTCCCAGTTCTTGAAGTACCTACAAGCTTGTCATGTTCAACAAAATCAAAGCCTTGCTATAGTCAATGAAGCACATGTAGACACTTTTCTGATATTCAATGAAACCAGGAGCCTTGCTGTTTAATTGCTGCATCGCCCATATAACTTCTTCATTTAAAATTGCTTGTTCTATTTCTATTTCTATTGTTAGGTAGTTCTCCATTGCCAGTGCTTGCATAAAGCTCTCTGGTTTATTCTTGCCACATACCTCTAATGCCTTGCTGGTCAGTCAAGACTTTTCCATTCTTTTCTTTTATCATTCCTTTGTGGGCTTGAAAAGGAGTTGAGCTCTTCGACAGTTTTCCTCATTTAGTCATTTAGCAGACGCTTTTATCCAAAGCGACTTACAAATGAGGGCAATAGAAGCAGCTAGAGCAGTCCAAAGGCAACAATATCAACAATATGCAAGTGCTGTAACAAGTCTCAGTTAATCTAGCACAGAACAGAATTCATGCAATCCAATTTCATGCAACTTTACTTCCAGTATGTCTCTATGTCCTTCCTTGCTGCTCTTTGAAATTCCACATTTAACCTCCTTGTTTCTGTCCCCTGCAGCTTTGGCTTCTCTTCTTTAGCCGCGTTTCCACCGCAGGAGCTTTCCCCCGGAACCAGGAACTTTGGGGGGGAACTCGGTGTGTTTCGACCGCAGGAACTAGGGTCTAAATGAAGTTCCGGGTAAATATTTCCCCCTCCAAACGGCCCTGCTTGCGAGGTGGTACTTTTGAAAAGGTCGGGAACTTTCGGGGGTGGGACTTGAGCTCTCCCAGCATTTTTTTCCACACCGCCATTTTTACAAGTTTTTTGCGAGGTGGGTTCTGCGTTCAGTAAATATTTTCTTTGCAACAATGGAGTTCAACAAAAAAATTCGACCGACGACGAGGTTCAGGCTTTATTGAGCATATATGCGGAGGAGGACATCCAGCGGGAACTGGAAACGGCGACCCGCAATGAAAAGGTATAACGTTACCTGGAGATATCGACTCGGTTCCAGTCACACTGGAAAACAGTGCAGAGAGAAGTTAAAGAAATTAAGACAAGATTACAAGAAATTAAAGGATCATAACAACCGGAGCGGTTCCGACCGGCGTATCAACAAGTGGCATGACCGCCTGGACACGTTGTTGGAACACAGACCGTCATTTTCTGGTGCAGCGGTAACGAAAGACTCGGCTAGTGCGTTGTTGGAAACCATCCCGGAATCCGAGTGGGTTGAAGGTAAATATATCATCTTGGTATCATCTATTAAACTCGTTGCAGTGTAACGTTGCAGTAACTTTTTTGAACGTGCTTTTCCAGACGTAACGGGTGGCCCTGATGAATTGCAGGCAACGGAGACCAACGTGTTTTCCCCCGCGGTCACCAGTACGTTAGCCCTCGTCCCGTGTCTCCTGCCGAAACACACACATGCCAGAGGTATAAAGCTGACAAAATGTGTATATATTTAAAAACTGATGTGTAATCCATAATGGTTTTGAGTAGTTTTGTTGTTTTTAATTGTAAACTTAAATTGCCAATGATAGAAATTGCACACTGGGCATTGTTCAAGCTGGGCAAGCAATTGTTCATTATTTGTAGTGAAAACACTAAATAATTAATTGATGGTTTCTATTGTTTCATGGTTGCCTTGTGTATTAATTTCCATGTGTTTCTGTGCAATTTTTCTACTTAGGGAAAAGGGACTGACTTTTCTTGATGCACTGAGGGACATGGAGGATGCTAACCGGGCCGTCCTGCAGCATGGACAAGAACAGCAAGACCAATATATTCAGCTGTTACTGGAGAGCCAGGCCGAGGAGAGATGAGGAGGCAAGAGCTGGCATTCCACCAGTCAGAAGCGGAAGAAAGCAGACGGCAGCAGAGGGACTTTCAGACCGGGTTTCGGTCTGTTCTTGGACCGTTTGTCCAGTCGTTCAAGGAGTAGCCACAACGACCAGCCACTTGAATGAAGCATTTGCTCTACCACATTTGTACTTTATATATTGTACGTGTTGGCACAGCTCTTGGACAGGTTACTGAAAAATACACTTTTTTATATTGTTGTTTTCACATTTTATAATTTCATTTTATTCTAGTAATTTATTTGTCTTTGCACACTTATTTTAATTTTGTAAGAACTAATCTGTCTAAAATAAAGTCAAATGTGTAAAATGTCACTGTGTCTTTTTAATTTCCACATTCTATATAACCACTTTCTAATTGTAGTGTTGGAAGCAAATAAAGGGCTGCTGCTCGCAAGTCTTTCTGAATATGCACATAAACATATCTAGAAAACCCAAATATTATATTTTTAAATGTATAACTATGTGAATGTAGTATAATAACTTATAACCACAACTTAAGTGAAGCCATACGTGTGGTCCTGCTTCATTTCAAATTTGAGGAAGAAGTCTCTAAAATTTTGCATTTAATGAAGCATATTGTAATACTAGTCATGTGATTTTTTTTTAATTTTTTTAGTGAATGCTAAGAGATGTTATTGTGGTAAATAAATACTTGCAGTCTAGTACCTAATCTTTCAACCGCTTAATTCAGTCTATTGTTTTCATTCAATTAACTTTTCACACATCTGTCTTGAATGACTGACCTCATTATCCTTTTATAGAAAATATTTTGGAATTGAGCTATTGCAACACATTCAGATTTTGGATTGCCCATCATC
The DNA here is from genome assembly GCF_949357685.1 of Gobio gobio. Lineage (NCBI taxonomy): Eukaryota > Metazoa > Chordata > Actinopteri > Cypriniformes > Gobionidae > Gobio > Gobio gobio. The sequence goes on from NC_137107.1 coordinate 23,462,523, forward strand.
CCATTTTGCATTAAAATGGTCAAACCAGGTGAAAGTGCACGTTTAAATAAGCTGTGTTGGTAATGTGTATGCAAAAGCAGCGCTGCTAGCATCTTCTCCACTTGTTGCAGACAGTATCGCGCAAAAGTGATTCATGTCCGTCGGTGACTGGGAGGAGCAGCCGCGCGCATTCCCACGTCACCGGGCTAATTTGCCTAATCTTCCCGGTACTTTAGACCGCGGTGGAAACAACACAGTCTCACTCCCACTCGTCACTCGTCGTCACTTTTTTACGTACAGGGTACCCCTTGAAAGGCATTTTTCGACGTTAAGGGTACTGCAGTGATTCCAATGAGACACCTTTGGCGTCATACACAGACGTGTTGGGCATGTGAATGTTATCATGATGTAACTATTTATTGGGTTATCATTTTTCCATTAGGCCTATGACATGTTGGAGTATGATTCTCAATTTAATCAGCCAGCATTATTTTATTTACATTTATTTATTTGTATTTACGCTATTCAGACACGTTTGAAAGTAGCCCAACCCCGCCCCTTAACCTACCCATTTGCGTTATATAAAACATAGAATATAACAGACAACATGCACACTTTATTGAAAAATGTCAAGTATTCCAACTGTTCCGAGGCCAAACGATTGATTTGTGTGAAGAAAAGACCCAAAAGCGATCTGCGTTTCCCTCCGCACCCCGGCGTCATATTGAAGACGCCACAGGCACGGCCATACCCCTCGGCGTCAGTCTATAGACGAACTGGGAACTCCATTGCTTTCAATGGGAAACCTTTGCCGGTGTTCTATCGGTATGAAATCTCGCTGAAGAAGTCTCATTCAGAATACTTCGCGATGTTTGGCATCAGTGCACGTGGGCCACATGTTGGTGAGTAGCCATGAATATTTGATATAAAGTATTTTCTGTCGTTATTGATCAGATTATGTTCAGTCACTGCATTATATCTTTCATTTCCACTCAGGCTTCGCTTTTCTTTGCTTTCTAAATCAACACACCTTGCTAATAGGGCGATTAAACACTGTCACGTGACGTGCTATAGACCTTTTAAACAGTTATTCATATTTAATAATAACAACTAGTGTAGTTTCAACGTGGCATTTGTAGTAGAAGCACAATAAAAACAACCTTAGTTGTAATGTGATGATTGTTGTAAATAGAAAGTATCCACAACACCATGCTTTTTAATGCCTTTTAATGTAAAATCCAAATATTGTGATTTAAATAGTACTTTGTCCTGTATATAATGTATCTGTTATGACTTTTTCTCTTTTTTTTTTTTTAACCTGAAACGACCAAAAGGGCCTTTCGGACTCAGTCAGCCCATTCTTGTTCATGGAAAAGTAATGGAGAAGACCGAAAGCAGCAACAGCAAATATTTGCAATGGTAAGTATGTGTTGGTTTGAACTCTTTATCAAGCATTTGTTGTTTCTTAAACATATTCTTACAAACCCCATGGCTCAATCAGTGAGAACATGTTCTCAAAGTCTTAATAATTCACAAGATTTAACAAACTGTCAAATTCATATGATACTCGTAC